>NC_069499.1:1367509568-1367794568 GCF_027579735.1 Bombina bombina
TTTGCGTACGAAACCTGGTTTTCTTCCGAAAGTTGTTTCTAACAAAAACATTAACCAGGAGATAGTCGTGCCTTCTTTGTGTCCGAATCCAGTTTCAAAGAAGGAACGTTTGTTGCACAATTTGGATGTAGTTCGTGCTTTAAAATTCTATTTAGATGCTACAAAGGATTTTAGACAAACATCTTCCTTGTTTGTTGTTTATTCTGGTAAAAGGAGAGGTCAAAAAGCAACTTCTACCTCTCTCTCCTTTTGGCTTAAAAGCATCATCAGATTGGCTTACGAGACTGCCGGACGGCAGCCTCCTGAAAGAATCACAGCTCATTCCACTAGGGCTGTGGCTTCCACATGGGCCTTCAAGAACGAGGCTTCTGTTGATCAGATATGTAAGGCAGCGACTTGGTCTTCACTGCACACTTTTACTAAATTTTACAAATTTGATACTTTTGCTTCTTCTGAGGCTATTTTTGGGAGAAAGGTTTTGCAAGCCGTGGTGCCTTCCATCTAGGTGACCTGATTTGCTCCCTCCCTTCATCCGTGTCCTAAAGCTTTGGTATTGGTTCCCACAAGTAAGGATGACGCCGTGGACCGGACACACCTATGTTGGAGAAAACAGAATTTATGTTTACCTGATAAATTACTTTCTCCAACGGTGTGTCCGGTCCACGGCCCGCCCTGGTTTTTTAATCAGGTCTGATAATTTATTTTCTTTAACTACAGTCACCACGGTATCATATGATTTCTCCTATGCAAATATTCCTCCTTTACGTCGGTCGAATGACTGGGGAAGGCGGAGCCTAGGAGGGATCATGTGACCAGCTTTGCTGGGCTCTTTGCCATTTCCTGTTGGGGAAGAGAATATCCCACAAGTAAGGATGACGCCGTGGACCGGACACACCGTTGGAGAAAGTAATTTATCAGGTAAACATAAATTCTGTTTTTTGCAGAGAAAAGTTAGGTGTCTTGTTTTGTATGGGAGGTTTAAAATGCATGCAATTTTTAAAATAAAAAAATATATACAAATGTGAAGTAAATTACATAGGGATTAAACATTAGAACACCGAATCAATTCTGAGTTGGAGGTTTCATTTTTTTCTCGTGTTTTGTTAAGAGTGAAGTCTTTGATGTATAAGATCAACAAGCAGCACACAAGATGAACTATAGGAAACCTTTAAAGGGATATTGCAGTGCAAAAAAGGACGTGCTCTAATTCTTTAGGGTGTGCCATTTTAGCACTATTGATCCTATAAGTATGTGTGTTTTAACTCCCAAAAATGGGTTAAACACTTAGTTGAAGTCCTGCCTGGAAGCTGCAGAGACCTGTTGATTCTGAAAAGATACAGCCTGTGAGAAAATCCGCTCTGGCAGTCTCACAACCCCAAACTATCACAAGCCATGCAGTGTTCTGACTCACGACTAGGCTTAAATTACTCACAAAGGCTTAAATTACATAGACTTGCAGGGTCAGTAGTGCTAAAATGAGGTGCTCTAATGATTTAGAGCAGTGGTCCCCAAACTTTTTCCGGCACCTGTCCCCCTAGTTCCATAAACTCACTATCAGCACCACCATCTTACTCTATAAATGTTTTATTTAGAATAGCAGTGCACAACCTGTAAAGAAGCTAACACAATACAATTTAAAAGCATAAGAATTCATTAAATATTCACATATTAAATTAAACTTTTTATTTTAATTAACAATCAGCTTGATTACAAGTTTGTGCATTCGTCTTCTAACGCTAAAAAACAGAATTTATGCTTACCTGATAAATTACTTTCTCCAACGGTGTGTCCGGTCCACGGCGTCATCCTTACTTGTGGGATATTCTCTTCCCCAACAGGAAATGGCAAAGAGTCCCAGCAAAGCTGGTCACATGATCCCTCCTAGGCTCCGCCCACCCCAGTCATTCGACCGACGGACAGGAGGAAATATATATAGGAGAAACCATATGGTACCGTGGTGACTGTAGTTAGAGAAAATAATTCATCAGACCTGATTAAAAAACCAGGGCGGGCCGTGGACTGGACACACCGTTGGAGAAAGTAATTTATCAGGTAAGCATAAATTCTGTTTTCTCCAACATTGGTGTGTCCGGTCCGCGGCGTCATCCTTACTTGTGGGAACCAATACCAAAGCTTTAGGACACGGATGAAGGGAGGGAGCAAATCAGGTCACCTAAACGGAAGGCACCACAGCTTGCAAAACCTTTCTCCCAAAAATAGCCTCCGAAGTAGCAAAAGTATCAAATTTGTAAAATTTGGCAAAAGTGTGCAGTGAAGACCAAGTCGCTGCCTTACATATCTGGTCAACAGAAGCCTCGTTCTTGAAGGCCCATGTGGAAGCCACAGCCCTAGTGGAGTGAGCTGTGATTCTTTCAGGAGGTTGCCGTCCGGCAGTCTCATAAGCCAATCGGATAATACTTTTAAGCCAAAAGGAAAGAGAGGTAGAAGTCGCTTTTTGACCTCTCCTTTTACCAGAATAAACAACAAACAAGGAAGATGTTTGTCTGAAATCTTTAGTAGCCTCTAAATAGAACTTTAGAGCACGGACAACGTCCAAATTGTGTAACAAACGTTCCTTCTTTGAAACTGGATTCGGACACAAAGAAGGTACAACTATCTCCTGGTTAATATTTTTGTTAGAAACAACTTTAGGAAGAAAACCATGCTTAGTACGCAAAACCACCTTATCTGCATGGAAAACCAGATAGGGCGGAGAACACTGCAGAGCAGATAACTCGGAAACTCTTCTAGCAGAAGAAATTGCAACTAAAAACAAAACTTTCCAAGATAGTAACTTAATATCTATGGAATGTAAAGGTTCAAACGGAACCCCTTGAAGAACTGAAAGAACTAGATTTAGACTCCAGGGAGGAGTCAAAGGTCTGTAAACAGGCTTGATCCTAACCAGAGCCTGAACAAAAGCTTGAACATCTGGCACAGCTGCCAGTCTTTTGTGTAGTAAGACAGATAAAGCAGAGATCTGTCCCTTTAGAGAACTTGCAGATAATCCTTTCTCCAAACCTTCTTGTAGAAAGGAGAGAATCTTAGGAATTTTTATCTTATTCCATGGGAATCCTTTGGATTCACACCAACAGATATATTTTTTCCATATTTTATGGTAAATTTTTCTAGTCACAGGTTTTCTGGCCTGAACCAGAGTATCTATAACAGAATCTGAAAACCCACGCTTTGATAGAATCAAGCGTTCAATCTCCAAGCCGTCAGTTGGAGGGAGACCAGATTTGGATGTTCGAATGGACCCTGAACAAGAAGGTCCTGTCTCAAAGGTAGCTTCCATGGTGGAGCCGATGACATATTCACCAGGTCTGCATACCAAGTCCTGCGTGGCCACGCAGGAGCTATCAAAATCACCGAGGCCCTCTCCTGACTGATCCTTGGAGCAGTGGCTAATCCGAATGGGAGGGCCACAAACTGGTAATGTTTGTCCAGAAAAGCGAACCTTAGGAACTGATGATGTTCTTTGTGGATAGGAATATGTAGGTACGCATCCTTTAGATCCACGGTAGTCATAAATTGACTTTCCTGGATGGTGGGTAGAATCGTTCGAATAGTTTCCATTTTGAACGATGATACCCTGAGAAATTTGTTTAGGATCTTCAAATCCAAAATTGGTCTGAACGTCCCCTCTTTTTTGGGAACTACGAACAGATTGGAATAAAATCCCATTCCTTGTTCCTTTATTGGAACTGGATGTATCACTCCCATCTTTAACAGGTCTTCTACACAATGTAAGAATGCCTGTATCTTTATTTGGTTTGAGGATAAGTGAGACTTGTGGAACCTTCCCCTTGGGGGTAGTTCCTTGAATTCCAGGAGATAACCTTGAGAAACTATTTCTAGCGCCCAAGGATCCTGAACATCTCTTGCCCAAGCCTGAGCAAAGAGAGAGAGCCTGCCCCCCACCAGATCCGGTCCCGGATCGGGGGCTACTCCTTCATGCTGTTTTGTTAGCAGTGGCAGGCTTCTTGGCCTGCTTACCCTTGTTCCAGCCTTGCATTGGTTTCCAGGCTGGTTTGGGTTGTGAGGCATTACCCTCTTGCTTAGAGGATGCAGAATTAGAGGCTGGTCCGTTTCTGCGAAAGGGACGAAAATTAGGCTTATTTTTAGCCTTAAAAGACCTATCCTGTGGAAGGGCGTGGCCCTTTCCTCCAGTGATGTCTGAAATAATCTCTTTCAATTCTGGTCCAAATAAAGTTTTACCTTTGAAAGGGATGTTAAGCAATTTTGTCTTGGATGACACATCCGCTGACCAAGACTTTAGCCAAAGCGCTCTGCGCGCCACGATAGCAAACCCTGAATTTTTCGCCGCTAATCTGGCTAATTGCAAAGCGGCATCTAAAATAAAAGAGTTAGCCAATTTAAGTGCGTGAACTCTGTCCATAACCTCCTCATATGGAGTTTCTCTACTGAGCGACTTTTCTAGTTCCTCGAACCAGAACCACGCTGCCGTAGTGACAGGAACAATGCATGAAATTGGTTGTAGAAGGTAGCCTTGCTGTACAAAAATCTTTTTAAGCAAACCTTCCAATTTTTTATCCATAGGATCTTTGAAAGCACAACTATCTTCGATAGGAATAGTAGTGCGTTTGTTTAGAGTAGAAACTGCCCCCTCGACCTTGGGGACTGTCTGCCATAAGTCCTTTCTGGGGTCGACCATAGGAAATAATTTCTTAAATATAGGGGGGGAACAAAAGGTATTCCGGGCTTTTCCCACTCCTTATTTACTATGTCCGCCACCCGCTTGGGTATAGGAAAAGCGTCGGGGGGCACCGGAACCTCTAGGAACCTGTCCATCTTGCATAATTTCTCTGGAATGACCAAATTGTCACAATCATCCAGAGTAGATAACACCTCCTTAAGCAGTGTGCGGAGATGTTCTAATTTAAATTTAAATGTCACAACATCAGGTTCAGCTTGATGAGAAATTTTTCCTGAATCTGAAATTTCTCCATCAGACAAAACCTCCCTCATGGCCCCTTCAGATTGGTGTGAGGGTATGACAGAACAATTATCATCAGCGCCCTCTTGCTCTTCAGTGTTTAAAACAGAGCAATCGCGCTTTCTCTGATAAGTAGGCATTTTGGATAAAAGATTTGCTATGGAGTTATCCATTACAGCCGTTAATTGTTGCATGGTAATAAGTATTGGCGCACTAGATGTACTAGGGGCCTCCTGCATGGGCAAAACTGGTGTAGACACAGTAGGAGATGATGTAGGATCATGTTTACTCCCCTCATTTGAGGAATCATCTTGGGCAATATCATTATCTGTGGCAGTATTGTCCTTACTTTGTTTGGACGCTATGGCACAATTATCACATAAATTTAAATGGGGAGACACATTGGCTTTCATACATATAGAACATAGCTTATCTGAAGGTACAGACATGTTAAACAGGCTTAAACTTGTCAACAGCACAAAAAACGTTTTAAAATAAAACCGTTACTGTCACTTTAAATTTCAAACAGAAAACACTTTATTACTGAATATGTGAAAAAGTATGAAGGAATCGTTCAAAATTTCACCACAGTGTCTTAAAGCCTTAAAAGTATTGCACACCAAATTTCAGAGCTTTAACCCTTAAAATAACGGAACCGGAGCCGTTTTTAAATTTAACCCCTATACAGTCCCAGCTATAGTCTTTGCTAAGACCCAACCAAGCCCTGAGGGGAATACGATACCAAATGACGCCTTCTAGAAGCTTTTTCAGAGATTTTTAGACCCTCACACATGCATCTGCATGCCCTGTTCTAAAAAAAAAAACTGCGCATTAATGGCGCGAAAATGAGGCTCAGTCTATAACTAGAAAGGCCCCCTGACTGAAAAAGGTGTCCAAAACAGTGCCTGCCGTTTTATAAGCGTTCCCCAAGATTATAAATGCCAATTGTTAGCCTAAATCTGAATAATATGCCCAAATAAAGCAATCGATTTAGCCCATAAAAATGTCTACCAGTTTTTTAGCCCATATTAAGCCCTTTATTCTGTTTGTTTGACTAAGAAAATGGCTTACCGGTCCCCATGAGGGGAAATGACAGCCTTCCAGCATTACACAATCTTGTTAGAAATATGGCTAGTCATACCTTAAGCAGAAAAGTCTGCTAACTGTTTCCCCCAACTGAAGTTACTTCATCTCAACAGTCCTATGTGGAAACAGCAATCGATTGTAGTTACTGTCTGCTAAAATCATCTTCCTCTTACAAACAGAAATCTTCATCCTTTTCTGTTTCAGAGTAAATAGTACATACCAGCACTATTTTAAAATAACAAACACTTGATAGAAGAATAAAAACTACATTTAAACACCAAAAAACTCAACCATCTCCGTGGAGATGTTGCCTGTGCAACGGCAAAGAGAATGACTGGGGTGGGCGGAGCCTAGGAGGGATCATGTGACCAGCTTTGCTGGGACTCTTTGCCATTTCCTGTTGGGGAAGAGAATATCCCACAAGTAAGGATGACGCCGTGGACCGGACACACCAATGTTGGAGAAATATGGTAATTTCAGCGTTAAAACGGCATCGCAGCCATTACGAGCCTTGTCGGTATAGGTGTACCGCAAACCTTTTAGCCTGTAACGCAACGCCAGTACCACACTCTTAAAAAATACGTTTTTTTAAGGGGCTACTGCTATACCCCGCGGCCTTAGGACAGCTAGGAGTGACCCCAGAACCTTCGTAAAGATTCTTGGTGCCGTAGCTAACCCAAAGGGAAGAGCCACCAAACTGGTAATGCCTGTCTAGGAAGGCGAACCTGAGAAACCGATGATGATCTCTGTATCGGAATGTGCAGATAAGCATCCTTTAAGTCCACGGTAGTCATATATTGACCCTCCTGGATCATAGGTAGGATGGTTCGAATATTCTCCATCTTGAAGGATGGGACCCTGAGAAATTTGTTTAGGATCTTGAGATCTAAGATTGGTCTGAAGGTTCCCTCTTTCTTGGGAACCACAAACAGATTGAATAGAAGCCTTGCCCCTGTTCCTCCTTTGGAACTGGGTGGATCACTCCCATAACTAGGAGGTCTTGAACACAATGTAAGAATGCCTCTCTCTTTATCTGGTTTGCAGATAATTGTGAGAGATGAAATCTTCCTTTTGGGGAAGAAGCTTTGAAGTCCAGAAGATATCCCTGGGACACAATTTCCAACGCCCAGGGATCCTGGACATCTCTTGCCCAAGCCTGGAGCGAAGAGAGAAAGTCTGCCCCCTACTAGATACGTTACCGGATCGGGGACTGATCTTTCATGCTGTCTTAGAGGCAGCAGCAGGTTTTTTGGCCTGCTTTCCTTTGTTCCAAGCCTGGTTAGGTCTCCAGACCAGCTTGGACTGGGAAAAATTTCCCTCTTGTTTTGCATTAGAGGAAGTTGAAGCTGCGCCACTCTTGAAGTTTCGAAAGGCACGAAAATTAGGCTTTTTGTTCCTTAATTTGTTGGACCTATCCTGAGGTAGGGCGTGACCTTTTCATCCAGTAATATCAGAAATGATCTCCTTCAGTCTAGGCCCGAATAGGGTCTGCCCCTTGAAGGGAATGTTGAGAAGCTTAGACTTTGAAGTAACGTCAGCTGACCAGGATTTAAGCCATAGCGCCCTACACGCCTGAATAGCAAAACCTGAGTTCTTAGCCGTTAGTTTGGTTAAATGAACAACGGCGTCAGAAACAAATGAATTGGCTAGCTTAAGAGCTTTAAGCTTGTCAAGGATATCATCCAATGGGGTTTCTACCTGTAGAGCCTCTTCTAAAGACTCAAACCAGAAGTCCGCAGCAGCAGTGACAGGGGCAATGCATGCAAGGGGCTGGAGAATAAAACCTTGTTGAATAAAAATTTTCTTAAGGTAACCCTCTAATTTTTTATCCATTGGGTCTAGAAAAGCACAACTGTCCTCGACAGGGATAGTTGTACGCTTCGCTAGAGTAGAGACTGCTCCCTCCACCTTAGGGACCGTTTGCCACAAGTCCCGTGTAGCGGCATCTATGGGAAACATCTTTTTAAAAACAGGAGGGGGAGAGAACAGTACACCTGGTCTATCCCATTCCTTAGTAATAATTTCTGAAAACCTCTTAGGGATTGGAAAAACATCAGTGTAAAACAGGCACTGCGTAGTATTTATCCAATTTACACAATTTCTCTGGGACTACAATGGCGTCACAGTCATCCAGAGTTGCTAAAACCTCCCTGAGCAACATGCGGAGGTGTTCAAGCTTAAATTTAAATGTAGACATATCAGAATCAGGTTGAAGTGTTTTCCCTGAGTCAGAAAAATCACCCACAGATAGAAGCTCTCCTTATTCGGCTTCTGCACATTGTGAGGGTATATCGGACATAGCTACTAAAGCGTCAGAGAGCTCTGTATTTTTTCTAGTCCCAGAGCTGTCTCGCTTTCCTTGTAACCCTGGCAGTTTGGACAATACTTCTGTAAGAGTATGATTCATAACTGCCGCCATGTCTTGTAAAGTATACGCAATGGGCGCGCTAGATGTACTTGGCGCCTCTTGAGCGGGAGTTAAAGGCTCTGACACGTGGGGAGAGTTAGTCGGCATAACTTCCCCCTTGTCAATTTCCTCTGGTGATAAATCTTTTAAAGCCAGAATATGGTCTTTATAACTTATAGTAAGATCAGTGCATTTGGTCCACATTCTAAGAGGGGGTTCCACAATGGCTTCTAAACATAATGAACAAGGAGTTTCCTCTATGTCAGACATGTTTAACAGACTAGTAATGAGACCAGCAAGCTTTGAAAACACTTTAATGTGAAAAAGCAGAATATAAAAAACGGTACTGTGCCTTTAAGGGAGAAAAACAAACACAAAAACAGTGAAAAAAGCAGTTAACTCTATGAAATTTTTACAGTGTATATAATAGACTAAAATATCATTGCACCCACTTGCAAATGGATGATTAACCCCTCAGGTTCAAAAACGAAGCAAAAAAACGGTAAAAAACGTTATAACACTCACAAGCAAACTGCCACAGCTCTACTGTGGTTCCTACCTTCCCATAAAACTACTTTTTTAGGCACAAAAACCCTTTACAGAGGTCCAATATGTCAGGGGACTCCTTCAGGGAAGCTGGATGTCTCAAATGTAAGAAACAACTGCGCAATTAGAGCGTGAAAATAGGCCCCTCCCACCATGCACTCAAAGTCAGAGGGCCTTAAAAAACTATTCCTAGGAGTAAAATAACAGCCATGTGGAGAACTAGGCCCCAAATAAAGATTTATCACCACAGTAAAAAACGTTCCTTATATATATAATGTTTTACATACTAAGCCATAATAGAAAGTAATATGAAAATTACCCTTTACTGCAAGCATGATGCCAGTCGTTATTAAATCACTGCAATCAGGCTTACCTTAACTATATCAGGCACTGTCAGCATTTTCTAGTTCTTATCATCCTCTAGAAAAAAATATACTGAACATACCTCAGGGCAGTTAATTCTGCAGGCCGTTCTCCCAGCTGAAGTTTCCCCATACTCTTCAGTTATGTGTGAGAACAGCAGTGGACCTTAGTTACAACCTGCTAAGATCATCAAAAACCTCAGGCAAATTCTTCTTCTAATTTCTGCCTGAGGTAAAAAAACAGTACAACGCCGGCACCGTTTAAAAATAACAAACTTTTGATTGAAGATAAACTACACTAATTCACCACATCTCTCTAGCTACTTCCCTTGTCGAGAGCTGCAAGAGAATGACTGGAGGTGGCAGTTAGGGGAGGAGCTATATAGACAGCTCTGCTGTGGGTGATCCTCTTGCAGCTTCCTGTTGGGAAGGAGAATATCCCACAAGTAATGGATGAATCCGTGGACTGGATACACCTTACAAGAGAAAGTGTGTATACCCTTCTGAATGAGAGTCGTATCATATACCCCTAGTGGTTAAAAGCAGCCATATCGATATTCTCATTTAACCCATATGGACTCTGAGTCTTCATCCTACAGATCCAATATGTTTCTCTCTGTCTGAGGTAGAGAAATCTATTTCTACCCCATTTAGGAAGAATCTGTTCAAGTGGGTAAATTCTAAAAATATTGGTTTCCCCTAAATGGCATTTATTTCCATGTCTAGGAATACTATGGTTTTTTATTTTATTTTTGAGGTTTCTCATATGTTCCCCCCATCTCTTTTTGATGGGTCTAGAGGTCCTTCTAATATATTGGACCCCACATTTACACTCTAAAAGATATACAACAAAACACGAATCACAAGTGAAATGTGTATCTATCTTGAATGTCTCTTTAGTAGTATAGGAGGTCACATTCACTTTTTTCCCTAATGTAAACTCACAGAGACCACATAGGGCTCTTTTACATTGATAAAAAACAAATTTAACCATACTATTCTTACTTTTATTATTCACTCTGGATCCTATTTGTCGTTTTTTCATCAGGATCTTACTGGGGGCCAATTTGTTTTTAATAGTTGGAGCTCTTTTAAAAGTACAAATCGGTCTTTCATCTAGACAGTTTTTTAATAGTGGGTCTCCTTTAAGAATAAACCAATATTTATTGAGTATATTTTTAATTTTTCTAAAGTTATTATATTGAGTAATAAATCTCAAGCCATTCTTGTTGTTGTTTTTATTTAAATTTATATTATTTCCCTCCTTCTTGTTGTTTATAGACTTTATAAGGTCTTCATTGTTGATATCATTTGACACCATAGTTTCCCTATTATTGTTATTATGTATCATATTCTTATTTATCAAATAATTTCTATCTTTATCTCGGGCTCTAATATAGCTTTCCTCAATTAATTCTCTTGGATATTGTTTCTCCACAAATCTTTCTTTCAAAAGCATTGATTGTTCATCAAAAGTTTCTAGATCGGTACAATTCCTTCTTATTCTACAAAACGGATTGAATGGAATGTTATGTTTCCAAGGTTTATAGTGGTTGCTATTATAATTGAGGTAGCTGTTGGTGTTTACAGTTTTAAAGTGTTTCTTTGTGACAATATTCCCATATGTGTCCCATCCTAGGACCAAATCTAAAAATTCAATGGATTGGTCATCCATCTGACAGGTGAAATCAATTCCCATATCATTCTTATTAAGTGAATTAACAAAATTAACTGCTTCTAGTTTTTTTCCCTCCCAGATAAATAGCAAATCGTCTATGAAACGGCCATGGAAGACCAGGCTTGCCCTATGAGGAGTGGAATAGATGTACTTTTCCTCAAATACCCCCATAAACAGATACACTTACAGTTTTTGAAGTCCCGCTTGAACGATCTTCATCCCGGGGGCATCTTCTATCTTAATCCCGGGGGTGCGGAGCGGGTCCATCCTGAAGACATTTGGCGCGGAGCATCCTCTTCATACGGTCGCCGCTGTATACTAAATTTTCAATGCAAGGTACGCGATCCAAGATGGCGTCCCTTGCATTCCTATTGGCTGAAAAATTTGAATCAGCCAATAGGAATTAGAGCTGATAAAATCCTATTGGCTGTTCAAATCAGCCAATAGGATTTAAGAAGCTCTCATTCTATTGACCTGGATGAAGATTGAAGAGGTCGCCTGGATGGAGATTTCTCGCCACTTGGATGAGGACTTCTCCGCCGGGATGAAGATTGAAGAGTCCGCCTGGTTGAAAACTTTTACGCCGGGATGAAGATCGTTCAAGTGGGACTTCAAAAACTGTAAGTGGATAGTCTTAGGGTTAGTGTTTTTTAAAGGGTTTTTGGGTGGGTTTTATTTTTAGATTAGGATTTGGGCAGTAAAAGAACTAAATGCCCTTTTAAGGGCAATGCCCATCCAAATGCCTTTTTCAGGATAATGGGTAGCTTAGGTGTTTTAGATAGGTTTTTTTTATTTTGTGGGTTTGGGGGGGGGGGGTTGTAATGTTAGTGGGACTTTGTATTTTTTCCAGGTAAAAGAGCTGTTTAACTTAGGGCAATGCCCTACAAAGGGTTTTTTATTTTGGGGTGTTTCTTTTTTAATGGTTATTAGAATAGGAATAATTTTTATTATTTTTGATAATTTGTTATTTTGTGTAATGTATTTTTTTAGGGGGTGTTTGTTTTTCTTTTGTAGGCAATGCCCTACAAAAGGCCCTTTTAAGGGCTCCCCAAAAGGCCCTTTAAAGGGCCCTGGGTAGTTTGGGGGGTGGGGGTTTGTATACGGTTTGGGTTTTTTTTGTAGCAAAAGAGCTGTTTAACTTAGGGCAATGCCCTTTTAAGGGCCCTTGGTAGTTTATTTTAGATTAGTCTTTTTTATTTTGGGGTGTTTTTTATTTTAAAGGGTATTAGAATAGGAATAATTAATTTTTTTGGATAATTTTGTATTGTTTTTTTATTTTTTGTAATGGTAGGTTTTTTATTTTTTGTCATTTTAGATTTTAGTGTAAAGTAGCTTCGGTTTTATTTGACAGGTAATTTTGACTTTATTTTAACTAGGTAGTTAGTAAATAGTTAATAACTACTAACTAGTCTACCTTGTTAAAATAAATACAAACTTACCTGTGAAATAAAAATAAAACCTAAACTAGCTACATTATAATTATTAGTTATATTGTAGCTAGCTTAGGTTTTATTTCACAGGTAAGTATTTAGTTTTAAATAGGTATTATTTAGTTAATAATTGTAACTTTAATTTAGCTCTATTTTAATTATGTTAAAGTGAGGGGTTGTTAGTGTTACCTTAGGGTTAAGGGTTAATAGCTTAATTTAGGTTGTTGCGATGTTGCGGGCTGGCGGTTTAGGGGTTAATAGGTCTATTTAGAGGTAGTGATGTGGGAGGCCAGAGGTTTATGGGTTAATAGCTTTATTTAGTTGCGGCGATGTCAGGGAGCAGTGGAATAGGGGTTAATAACTTCAATATAGTGTCAGCGATTTTGGGGTGCGGCGGAATAGGGGTTAATAACTTTAGTATAGTGGCGGTGATATCGGGAGCGGCAGATTAGGGGTTAATAACTAGGCAGGCCTCGGCAATGTCGGGGACAGCAGATTAGGGATGTTTAGACGTGGAGTTTGTGTTAGGTTTACACAGTAGTTTTCTTTCCCCATAGACATCAATGGGGCTGCGTTACAGAGCTTTTCTTTCCGCAATCGCAATTTATATGTGGTGAAATTTCCTATGAGAAACAGAAAAAGAGAGGCGCCACCATAGGACAATATCGTCTGAGACAACTAGACACCAAAGGAGAGAGTCCACAGGACAGGGGCAGCGGCACAGCCAGGCTGCCAGACACAGCTGATCGGGACTATGAGTCGCCCGACAGACACACTGGAACGTCAGATACGTCACTGATATCGTCACGGAAGATCAGCCAATCCAAGGGATCCACAATCCTCCGGTTCCTGCACTGATGGTGTTCCGCTAAGAGTACCGGTATAGGTACACAAACTCCAAGAGAGAGAGCAAAGATGCCTCAAGCAGTAGGGTAGTAACAAAAGTCACAAAGTAGGTGTGTATAATATAATATAAAAGACCATTTATTAAAAGTTTAAGAACACACAGCAACGCGTTTCTCAGCTCATTAAAAGCTGTTTCATTAGACTGTAATTATCTCACACCTTTTACTCATTAAATACCCTAAGTAGTATCAAGGGGCAGTAATGACTCAGGCGGGGCTATAATAACCCAAAATATCTCATCCAATATCTGGTATAGAGATGTGTGAAGGGACGGCCCCCAGGTTGGGATAGATACATAACATCAAATAGTACAAAACATCATAAAATTAATGATAATGGGACTCGTGTCTCGAGAGCATTAACATCAACAACTTATATACAGTAGTCAGATATAATATAAGGCATTAGTACTGGCAACTTATGAAACTACTATACATAATATAGACTCAGAACTCACATTCAACCCACATATACAAACGCTTACCAAATCCTGCCGTTCACACCTACGCAACATTTCCAGAATTCGTCCCTTCCTTACTCAAAAAACTACAAAAATACTTATTCATTCCCTCATCCTGTCACGCATTGATTATTGCAATCTACTCTTATGGCCTTCCAAAACACTGCCTCTCCTCCCTCCAATCTATTATGAATGCTTCTGCTAGACTCATCCACCTAAGTCGACGATCTACATCAGCTGCTCCCCTCTGCCAGTCTCTACGCTGGCTCCCCATACACTCAAGAATACAATTTAAAGTATTAGCCCTAACCTACAAAGCACTCAACAGTCTAACTCCCAACTATATTTCGTCTCTCATCGTGAAATACTCCCCATCCCGTCCTCTTCGATCAACCTCTGACCTACGTCTCTACACTCCTGTTATCTCTACATCCCACCCCCGCCTCCAAGACTTCGCACGTGCTGCTCCTGTTCTCTGGAACTCTCTACCCCGCTCCATCAGACTGTCTCCAACCATTTATAGCTTCAGACGATCCTTGAAAACCCACCTATTCAGAGAGGCTTACCATCTCTCCTCCATCCCGCATCTGAACCAAGCTAATACATGTACATGAACTGCCTGACTCACTGCTGCAAATACAACCGATGTAACAAGCTACCCCAACCTTATGTCTCTGCACCCTAAACCTATAGACTGTGAGCTCTCCGGAGCAGGGCCCTCTTCCTCCTGTGCTAGATTTGTTTAATCTTGTTATGTTTTGTATTTTATCACAAATCTTTGTCACTGTATACCCCTATCATTGTACCCAGCACTACGGAATTTGGCGGCGCTATACAAATAAATGATAATAATAATAATATAGTGCGTAACAAAACACTTTCACAATAAATGTTACAACATAGTCTAATAAATAAAAAATGATAAATACAATCCCCATAAATGTAACAGTGTTTGTATTTTAAATAAAGCACATTGATACAATAATAGAATTTTTTCCAGGGTAACTTTTTTCCAGCTTTAAACATCATGAAAAATGTAGTGGACATGAAATGACCTTAACAAAAAGGCATAATAGTCCTTATAATCGCCAACTTAAAAGTTGAGACTCTAACAAAACAATATAAAAAGTCTTCAGATCCAAAAATGGACTTTCTTCTTTGGGACAAAGAATAGAATTGAATAGAAACCCAAATCCTGTTCCTGCAAAAAGAACTGGCATAATTACTCGTGAAAAAAAAATCAGAGTGTACTGAGAAAGAAAGATTCTTCCCATAGGCGGTCTCATTCTAAAAATCTATTCAAACCCTAAGAATAATATAGAATTTGGAGTTCATCCAAAAACAATTTAATCTGCCCCCTCCCCCCCCCCCCACCAGAAGAACTGGTTTGAGAACCGCATCTTCATGCAGTCTAATAACTAGTAATTATATAGCGTTTTTCTCCCAGAAGGATACCAAAAACCGCTTCTTCAGTGCTTACACTCGGAGTTAACCAAATTAGTAGCTGATAAAACCAGTTATTATTACCCAAATAAATGGTACACAATAAATTGACCTCAAAGGCCAAAAGGTCTTTATTAACGCTTCCAGGAAATTAATCTATGACCCTTGGATCTAGAACAAGTGTTTGTAGTTAGGACATTCACCAACTGATCTACATCACCGGACTAAAAGTAGGGCAGAAAAAAACTCTAATCCTCCAGAAATAGTGGAGATAATACAAATCAAACAAATTATTATCCTAACAAGATACAAATAATAAAATATATTTGAAATCATAATAATAGATATAGTAAACAATTAAATAAATACATCTAAAGTAAATAAACAGAGTTATATACTTGAGAATCTGAAACTGCTTATGCTAACTGTTCAACAAAGGTTGAACAGCCACAGATAAAGCTGAGCTAAAAATATAAACAGTACATGAATTTGCTTCACTAAGGTTATATTCAAATTCTAAAGAATCCTGAAAATAAGTACCAATTTCCATAGAAATAGTAGTACAGTCCCAAGAGGGAATCAGAATAACCATTCTCTAGAACATAATACAGATAGTATATTGCATAGGAAAAAAACCTCAAAAGCAAAAATGTTAAAATCCAGATTTGAAAAGGATTATTAACATACGCCTAGATTTAGAGCTCTGCGTTAGCCGTCAAAAGCAGCGTTAAGGGCTCCTAACGCTGCTTTTTACCGCCCGCTGGTATTTAGAGTCAGCCAGGAAATGGTCTAACGCTCACTTCTAAGCCGCGACTTTTCCATACCGCAGATCCCCTTACGCCAATTGCGTAGCCTATCTTTTCAATGGGATCTTTCTAACCCCGGTATTTAGAGTCTTGGCTGAAGTGAGCGGTAGAGCCTCTATCGACAAGACTCCAGCCGCAGAAAAAAGTCAGTAGTTAAGAGCTTTCTGGGCTAACGCCGGTTTATAAAGCTCTTAACTACTGTGCTCTAAAGTACACTAACACCCATAAACTACCTATGTACCCCTAAACCGAGCTCCCCCCACATCGCCGCCACTATAATAATTTTTTTTAACCCCTAATCTGCCGACCGCACACCGCCGCCACCTACATTATCCCTATGTACCCCTAATCTGCTGCCCCTAACATCGCCAACACCTACATAATATTTATTAACCCCTAATCTGCCCCCCCAACGTCGCCGCTACCTTACCTCCACTTATTAACCCCTAATCTGCTGACCGGACCTAGCCGCTACTCTAATAAATGTATTAACCCCTAAACCGCCTCACTCCCACCTCAAAAACCATATAATAAATATTATTAACCCCTAATCTGCCCTCACTAAAACTGCCGACACCTAACTTCAAGTATTAACCCCTAATCTGCCGACCGGACCATGCCGCTACTCTAATAAATGTATTAACCCCTAAAGCTAAGTCTAACCCTAACACCCCCCTAAGTTGAATATAATTTTAATCTAACGAAATAAATTAAATATTATTAACTAAAGTCTTCCTATTTAAAACTAAATACTTACCTGTAAAATAAACCCTAATATAGCTACAATATAACAAATAATTATATTGTAGCTATTTTAGGATTTATATTTATTTTACAGGCAACTTTGTATTTATTTTAACTAGGTACAATAGCTATTAAATAGTTATTTACTATTTAATAGCTACCTAGTTAAAATAATTACAAAATTACCTGTAAAATAAATCCTAACCTAAGTTACAATTAAACCTAACACTACTCTATCAATAAATTAATTAAATCAATTAACTACAAGTACCTACAATTAAATACAAACAATTTAGACTGTGTAATTCAATGTGAGGATCAAAAGCAAATAGCAATGGTGAATAGACAGCACAATATATCGATGAGTACTGGCTGAGACAATGTATCGCTTTGTCCAGTTTAGAAACAATTGTAATAAACCTGTGTTATACTGTAGCAGCTGGTTGCAAGATCCGTTAACCCCTTACATTTGCAAGACTCATCTTTGGAAATAAATGAACATAAGCCAGACAATTCTAGCAAATATAAAATATGTAAACAAACTCACTTGATTCTGAGAATGATGTCCAATATTCGATGAGATCCAGGAAAACGGAACTGTTGTATCCACTCTTTAGTAGTGCAGTCAGTTGCAACAGTTACAGATACTGCCTGAGTTCACAGCAGCATCCCGGATTGTCTCACAAGTGTTGGGAAGGGCTCCCCTGCTAAGCCCTCGATTAAGACAATAAGTAAACAAAGATTTTTCAACACCTCTTCAGTGAAACAAAATAGAACCCAATACTCGAAAGAACAGTAAGGCTGATGAGATACGTTTAAAACTTCACCTTTATTTAGACTCCGTGAGTAAAAAGACAAAGGCACAGTACACAGACCTGACTACCGCTGACGCGTTTCCTGCCCTATTGGGCACTTCATCAGAGCTACCTGACAGGTGTGTGACGTCAGATATAAAACATGTGCAGGGTACTCACAATATGGAAAGGCACTCCAATGTGCCTATAGGAGCAGGCTGGTATTGACAGCAAACCAGCTGGCTGGACAGGCAATCCAGGATAACCAAGGTGAGAGACTCTGAATCTGGGTCCAACGATATGGAGACAGGAGCTAGGTGCAAACAAAGGCACACCACTGTGTGAATCTGTAGGAGTACACTGGTAAATTTACAATCTGTGCAGTGTACTCACATTCTGTGGCGGCACTCAATTGTGCCAATGGAGGCAGGCTGGCTTTCTCAGCAAACCAGCTGGCTGTGTGGGGTATGAAGCAGGAGCCTCCGCAATACTCAGGATTAGACAGGTAGCTCAGAAATAATCGATTGAAATGAGGATATATGATTTAATAAAAATAAAAACAATTAAAAATACATATATCCCTCATGTGCAATATGTAAGTGACATGCAACGCGTTTCTCGGAATCAACCGTTTCCTCAGGCATCATTTTTTCTTAGTATTTACAATTGTATATATATTTTTTTTTTTCTTATGTATATAATTTTTTCAAGTTTATTTAACATGCATAATTTATATTATTATTTCACACATTAGATTTGGTGTTTATTTATATTATTTTTCTGTTGTTATATTTAATTATGCAACAGTTGTGTAGGGCTCATATCCTGTTTTAAGGAGCCTTCACACACCTGTCAGGTAGCTCTGATGAAGTGCCCAATAGGGCAGGAAACGCGTCAGCGTTAGTCAGGTCTGTGTACTGTGCCTTTGTCTTTTTACTCACGGAGTCTAAATAAAGGTGAAGTTTTAAACGTATCTCATCAGCCTTACTGTTCTTTCGAGTATTGGGTTCTATTTTGTTTCACTGAAGAGGTGTTGAAAAATCTTTGCCTACAATTAAATAAACTAAACTAAATTACAAAAAATAAAAAAAGATTACAAGAAATTTAAGCTAATTACACCTACTCTAAGCCCCCTAATAAAATAACAAAGCCCCCCAAAATAAAAAAATTCCCTAATCTAAATTAAAATAGTTAACAGCTCTATTACCTTACCAGCCCTTAAAAGGGCTTTTTGCGTTGCATGCCCCAAAGAAATCAGCTCTTTTGCCTGTAAAAAAACACACAATACCACCCCCCAACATTACAACCCACCACCCACATACCCCTACTCTAACCCAAACCCTGATCGGAACAGCCAATAGAATGCAAGCTCAATCTGATTGGCTGATTGGATCAGCCAATCCGATTGAACTTGAATCTGACTGGCTGATTCAATTTTTTCAGATTTTTCCTACCATAATTCTGATTGGCTGATAGAATCCTATCAGCCAATCGGAATTCGAGGGACGCCATCTTGGATGACGTCACTTAAAGGAACCTTCATTCGTCGGTAGTCGTCGGTAGGAAGAGGATGTTCCGCGCCGGAGGTCTTGAAGATGGAGCCGCTCCTCGTCGGATGGATGAAGATAGAAGATGGATGAAGATGTCTGCGGGTCCGGATGTCCTCTTCTGCCCGGATAGGATGAAGACTTCTGCCGCTCCGGATGTCTTCTTTTTGTCCATCGGTGCTCGGCTGAGTGAAGATGACTCAAGGTAGGGAGATCTTCAGGGGGGTAGTGTTAGGTTTATTTAAGGGGGGTTTGGGTTAGAGTAGGGGTATGTGGGTGGTGGATTGTTATGTTGGGGGTGGTATTGTGTTGTTTTTTTTACAGGAAAAAGAGCTGATTTCTTTGGGGCATGCCCTGCAAAAAGCCCTTTTAAGGGCTGGTAAGGTAATAGAGCTGTTAACTATTTTAATTTAGATTAGGGTAGGGAATTTTTTTATTTTGGGGAGCTTTGTTATTTTATTAGGTGGTTTAGAGTAGGTGTAATTAGATTACAAGAAATTGAATCTTTTTTTATTTTTTGTAATTTAGTGTTTGTTTTTTTTTGTAATTTAGTTTAGTTTATTTAATTGTAGGTACTTGTAGTTAATTGATTTAATTAATTTATTAATAGTGTAGTGTTAGGTTTAATTGTAACTTAGGTTAGGATTTATCTTACAGGTAATTTTGTAATTATTTTAACTAGGTAGCTATTAAATAGTAAATAACTATTTAATAGCTATTGTACCTAGTTAAAATAAATACAAAGTTGCCTGTAAAATAAATATAAATCCTAAAATAGCTACAATATAATTATTTGTTATATTGTAGCTATATTAGGGTTTATTTTACAGGTAAGTATTTAGTTTTAAATAGGAAGACTTTAGTTAATAATATTTAATTTATTTAGTTAGATTAAAATTATATTTAACTTAGGGGGGGTGTTAGGGTTAGACTTAGCTTTAGGGGTTAATACATTTATTAGAGTAGCAGCGAGGTCCGGTCGGCAGATTAGGGGTTAATACTTGAAGTTAGGTGTTAGCGATGTTAGGGGGGGCAGATTAGGGGTTAATACTATTTATTATAGGGTTTGCGAGGCGGGAGTGCGGCGGTTTAGGGGTTAATACATTTATCATAGTGGCGGCGAGGTCCGGTCGGCAGATTAGGGGTTAATAAGTGTAGGTAGGTAGCGGCGACATTGGAGGCGGCAGATTAGGGGTTAATAAATATAATATAGGGGTCAGCGATGTTAGGGGCAGCAGATTATAGGTACATAGGTATAATGTAGGTTGCGGCGGTGTCCGGTCGGCAGATTAGGGGTTAATAATATAATGCAGGGGTCAACGATAGTGGGGGCGGCAGATTAGGGGTTAATAAGTGTAAGGTTAAGGGTGTTTAGACTCGGGGTACATGTTAGGGTGTTAGGTGTAGACTTAGAAAGTGTTTCCCCATAGGAAAGAATGGGGCTGCGTTAGGAGCTTAACGCTGCTTTTTTGCAGGTGTTAGGTTTTTTTTCAGCCCAAACTGCCCCATTGTTTCCTATGGGGATATCGTGCACAAGCACGTTTTTCCAGCTAGCCGCTACCGTAAGCAACGCTGGTATTGAGAGTTGAAGTTGCGGTTAATATGCCTGTACACTCCCTTTTTGGAGCCTAACGCAGCCCTTCAGAGAACTCTAAATACCAGCGTTATTTATAAGGTGCAGGGGAAAAAAAAACATGCATAGCTAACGCACCCCTTTGGCCGCAAAACTCTAAATCTAGGCGATAGTTAATAGGAGGACTAGACTCCTAAAAACTATAAATAAATAAATTTCCTTAACAAAGAACAAAAAATGTTCAAATTGAAAATAAGGAGATTTTTTAACAAACTGTCTGATACAGATCCTTTGTGCCAAAGAAACCTTCATCAGTAGAATAAACTAAAGTATGCTGTCGGTCAGTGCAAAATTAATTAAATCTTAACAATTTTGAAAAGACCTCGTAAGTTTACTTAAAAGCATAATAGCAGTCATAACCTTTTATGATATAAGCAACAACATGTGATGTTTGCAGATGAAATCAAGTACATGAACTGAATATATAAAAAAACAGTACATTTTATTGTACATGTAGAAACATTGTGTCAGGGTTTTTTCCCTGTTTTGTTTGCCATGTGCTGCTGGCAGCCATTTTACTCACCTCTCTTGCTGACTCTGGTGCATACTGTGTGATGCTGCTCATTTCCTGCACTTCCTTTTATGGCCAGACTGGTGTACATCATCCGTGTGAGACAGGATGCAGTCTCAAAATTGTGATGTCATCACTTACTGTTTAAAGGGCCTCTGTTCAGTATGCTTTGCACTTGCTTTGTCTCAGACCTGTTTGGGAGAGCTCCTGTGTATTACCTGGCTGTCTGACGTTCCTACTGGTTCCTGATCCCTGGCTTGTTCCTGACTCTGCTGTTCTCCTTGTTCCTGATTCCGGCTCGTCTGACTACTCGCTTTGGCTCCTGACTCGGCTCGTCTGACTACCAGCTCTGGTTTTGATTCCCAGCTTGTTATTTGACTTGTGGACTTTTTATTATTTTTTGCTTTTAATAAAGGTGTGATTATTTTTGCACTTCCCGTCTCAGTCTGATTCCTGGCACCCTGACACATTGCTAGCATAAAACATGATAAATAAATGCCACATAATTGAGCTGAAGAAATAACAACAGCATAAAAATGAAAAGAACACACTTAGCTTTGTAGAATTGTGTTCCAGGGCATTATAGTTTCTACAGTAACATCAGAGTCAGAATCAGAATGAGACATCTCGCAAAATGTAACAGAAAAAGAAAAATAACATTAGGCAAAACATTCAATTTCCACAATGTAACCGTTTCAGTAGAGAAAAACAAAAGCAGGCATAATAGCTTTCAAACTTCATGAAATCAGCGAACAATAGAGGGAGAGGGGTAAAATAACTAAAATTTGGCGGCAAGAATAACGGATTACGCAAAAAGTTTAAAAAAATTTTGCCGCAAAACTAACACCAGGAAATGACACAACTTGCGTCATAACAAACACGATTGCACGCCAAAACAACTAGCGTCAACAAAGACGCAGGAAACTTAATATCTATGGAATGCATTGGCTCAAACGGAGCCTGCTGCAAAACTTTAAGAACAAAATTAAGGCACCAAGGAGGAGAGCAACAGGTTTAAACACAGGCTTGAGTCTGACCAAAGCCTGACAAAATGATTTAACATCTGGCACATCCACCAGATGCTTTGTGTAACAAAATAGATAATGCCGAAATCTGACCTTTCAGAGAACTGACTGACAACCCTTTCTCCAGACCTTCCTGGAGAAAAGACAAAATTATAGGAATCCTGACCCTACTCTAAGAGTAGCCCTTAGATTCACACCAATAAAGGTATTTATGCAATAACTTATGGTACATTTTTCCAATAACATGCTTGCGAGCCTGCATCATGGTCTCAATGTCCGACTCACAAAAATCCACGTTTAGACAGAACTAAGCGTTCAATCTCCAAGCAGTCAGCTTCAGAGAAACGAGATTTTGATGGAGTAATGGACTCTGAGAAGGTCTTCACACCAGATCCTGCAAGGCCATGCAGGAACCATTAGAATTACCGATGCTCTCTCTTGTTTGATATGAGCAATAACTCATGGAAGGAGCATAAACGGAGGAAACATGTATGCTAGACCGAAATCCCAAGGAACTGCCAGAGCATCTATCAGAGCGGCCTGAGGATCTCTTCACCTTAAACCGTACCTTGGAAGCTTGGCGTTCTGCCGAGACGCCATCAGATCCAACTCTGGCACCCCCCATTTGAGGATTAACCTGGAGAACACCTCCGGATGGAGAGACCACTCCCCGGGATGAAATGGCTGTCTGCTCAGGAAATCCGCTTCCCAGTTGTCCACTCCAGTAATGTGGATGGCAGATAGACAACAATTGTGTTCCGCCCACTGAATAATCCGTGCACACTCCTTCATGGCTAAGGAACTCAGAGTTCCTCCCTTGTGGTTGATGTAAACCACTGAGGTGATGTCTGATTGAAACCTGATAAACCGGGCTAAAGACAATTGAGGCCAACCCATCAGAACATTGTAAATCGCTCTCAACTCCAAGATGTTTCTGGGGAAAGCAGACTCTTCCCGAGTCCATAGTCCCTGCGCCTTCAACGAGTCCCAGACTACTCCCCAGCCTAGCAGGCTGGCGTCCGTGTTTACAATCACCCAGGAAGGTCTCCGGAAGCATGTGCCCTGAGACAGATGCTCCTGAGCAAGCCACCACGGGAGAGAGTCTCTGGTCTAGATCTATCCTAGATCTATCCTCTGAGACACCTCCGAATTGTCTCTGTTCCATTCTCTGAGCATGCATAACTGCAGAGCTCTCAAATGGAATCGAACAAAAAGGAATGATGTCCATAGAAGCGACCATCAGACCAATTACCTCCATACATTGAGCTACTGATGGCCGAAAAGTAGACTGAAGAGAGAGGCAAGAGGAAAGAATCTTGGATTTTCTGACCTCTGTCAGAAAATTTTTCATAGATAGGCAATATATTATGGTCCTAAGAAAATCACCCTTGTAGCTGGAACAAGGTAACGCTTCTCCAGTTTCACTTTCCATCTGTGGGAATGTAGAAAAGACATCAAGATCTCTGTATGAGAGTTTGTTGTTGAAAAGATGGCGCCTGAACCAATATATCGTCCAGGTAGGGCGCTACTGCAATTCCCCGAGACCTAATCAGTGCCAAGAGAGCCTCCAGAACCTCTGAGAAAATTCTGGGAGCTGTGGCAAGGCCAAACGGAAGAGCCACAAACTGAAAGTGTTTGTCTTGAAAGGCAAATCTCAGGAACCCTGTGGATGGGAACATGAAGATACTCATCATTCAGGTCTATGGTCGTCATGAACTGACGCTCTTGGACCAAAGGAAGAATGGAACGAATGGTTTCCATTTTGAAGGACGGTACCCTGAGAAACTTGTTGAGACACTTTAGGTCTAAAATGGGTAGAAAGGTTCCCTCTTTTTTTTAGGAACCACAAACAGATTCAAATAGAATCCTAGACCCTGTTCCCTTACTGGAACTGGAACAATCACTCCCAGGGAGGAAAGGTCCTGAACGCAGTTTAAGAATGCCTCTCTTTTTACCTGGTCTGCAGATAATCTTGAGAGGAGGAATCTGCCCCTGGGAGGGAAAGTTTTGAATTCTATTTTGTAACCCTGAGATACTATGTCCACAGCCCAAGGATCTGGCACATCTCGTATCCACGCTTGACAGAACAGGGAAAGTTTGCCCCCCACTTTATCCGATCCTGGATCGGGGGCCGACCCTTCATGCTGACTTAGACTCAAATTAAAACAGAAAAATGAATGCAGCGCTAATGACAATTGCCGACGTATACCTTGAAGTATGATAAAAACCATGTGAATGGTAGTGAATCAATCAGTTCAATCAGTATAGAATGCAGCTGTTCAGTAATCCGTGGGTTTCTTGCCACCGATAGGAAAACATGTAGAAGTTGAAAAGATACAAGGGAGACAGAGCAATCCTCGATTCAAGGTAGTATTTATTTATTCCAGATTAACACAAGTCACGCAAGTAGAAATATATTCACTAGACAATAAAAAACAATATGCCCATAAGTATTGATGAATCCGACTGGGATGCACAGTGATCGCACAGGTAAAGTTCTCTATTGGAGCACAATGAGACGGATCCATTTCAAAATCACAGCCAACGACGATTCCAATGAAGCTAACGTCACAGCACCTTCCTACGGATCCTCAGCAAGGACAATAATAAACTCAATGCGTTTCGCCGGTAGAACGCCCCGGCTTTCTCAAGAGAGTGAATACACTTACTTGGAGAGTAGCTGCATACAACTGGCGAGACAAATCAGTGAGACCAGACTTGTGAAAGAGCTTCAGACATACTTCAGGAACTCCACTGTTCAGTCCAGGAAACTCCCCTGTCCCTCCCACTTTCTGAGCCAGTACATAAATGGATAACTGGGGGCACGTTAAAAAATGTGTCCCCATTGGAAAACAACTGTACCCCACTATGATATCATATTAAATAAAATCAGATTCTACCATCAGATGGAAAGCATAGCATCTAATCTATTAGATAAAAGGCAGGAATTCCTGCAGATATGGGAGGAGTGGACAGTATGGGAAGACTCAGTCAGAATGCAAACCAGGAGATCCCTAGTATTATAAAATACCAGACTCTCTGGGTAAACTACCCCTCAGGTGCTCAAACCCCTTTTCCTCCTCTCTCTCTCTCTTCTTTCCTCCTCTTCTCCAGAGGTCCTCTTACCACTACGTCTCTTCTCCTTTATATTATAAACGCGATTGATTGTTGGGGAGGTCTTTTCATGCTTATCATAAAAAGCCAGAAGACCAATATATATTGTCTTTTAGCAACAATATTGTATACAGTACCACCATTCCATGTCTGTTATGTGGTGGGCGGCTAATATGTATTGCTCAATTATGTGATGTAACCTAACTATTTGTTGCAAATGCTTTGTTTAGCAAATGTTGAGACTTCTTTGACAATAAAAAAAAAAATGTTTACAACTAAAAAATGTGTCCCCAGTTATCCATTTATGTACTGACTCAGAAATTGGGAGGTCCTGAAGCTCTTTCACAAGTCTGGTCTCACTGATTTGTCTCGCCAGCTGTATGCAGATACTCTCCAAGTAAGTGTATTCACTCTTGAGAAAGCCGGGGCGTTCTACCAGCGAAACGCGTTGAGTTATTGTAATGTGTTTTATTTTGTTGGATCTCAACTGCCGTAAAGTGTGAATGTTTCACTCTAAAATACAGACTATTATTTCAGCATAGGCTGTGATGATTCAGAGTGAGTTTTAATATATGATGAATTGAAGTATGAGTATATATTTGTAGTGATAAGCTACAATTAATGTGTAGCAATATTCCAAACTATAACTGAAAAGGAAGTACAAGAACTTTGAATTAATATTCAGGAAAGATAAGCAGTAAATTCCAGTATTGATACTTTTTGTTTAGTTAGGGAGCAAGTGATATGTGGACTAACCAGCGTTAAACCTGATTGTAGTAGTAACTGAGTAATATGTAGTGAGAGAGAACACAGAAAGCTGCAGCTGCTGACAGGGGCGTGTCAAGTACACAGGAGTTCCCCTGCAGATGACGTCAGAGCTGATCCGTAGCGTTACAGTGAAACTGGTTTGTTACAAATGTTATATTGAAACAGAAGTAGCGATATTATAATATATGCAGCAATTAGATCAGTTAACTGTGTGGCAGCAACTTAAGATTTTATGTTACTTGCGGTTACTCCTTGAAAGTCCCGGTTTGTACTGCTTGCAGGTGTCTGATGAAACAGATCCAATCCTCAGGGTAAAAGTAACTTAGATGAATTAAATTCGTTCACTGGGTAGCAGCTTGTAGTAACAGTTCCTGCTGGTAATTGTAATCCAATAACTTGTAGTAGCAAATATCTTCAATTCATGAAATAATGCACAGGTTTAAGAAATGGATGCATAGAGCTTAGCTGATATGAAGTTAATAACTAAGCACTTGTTTGGGGCGGAGACATGACTTAAATAGAGGTGTAAGGTGAGCTGTATAAGAAAAAAGGAAAACCAGGAGTGGAATCCTTACAGTTATTGACCTTGCTGAGGATCCGTAGGAAGGTGCTGTGACGTCAGCTTCATTGGAAGCTGACTTTACCTATGCGATCGCTGTGCATCCAGGTCGGATTCATCAACACTTATGGGCATATTGTTTTTTATTATCTAGTGAGTATATTTCTACTTGCGTGACTTGTGTTCATCTGGAATAAATAAATACTACCTGGAATCGAGGATTGCGCTGTCTCCCTTGTATCTTTTCAGCTGACTTAGACTCAGCTGAGGATTTCTTTAATTGCTTCCCCTTATTCAAAGATTGATTGGGCTTCCAAGAAGACTTGGACTGTTCCTGCTTGGAAAAGGGAGAGGAAGACTTTTGACGTTACGAAAGGAACGAAAATGACTGACATCCTTTACGTCTGTTCTTCTTGTCTTGTGGTAGAAAAGACCCCTTTCCCATCAGTAATATCAGAAATTATTTCTGCCAGAACAGGTCAAAACAAAGTCTTATGTATTGTATTGTATTATGTATTGTCACACATGTTTGTTTATTCACTATTGCTGATTTAATTTATCACTAGTTTATAGTGTCTGTATTCACTTTTATTAGGGCTATCTCCCTTTGTGATTAAATCAGGTTTGATTTGACTAGAGTACTGTTGTGGGGTCTCTGTTGTTCTTATTCCTTTTTTTATTATTACATACCTAGACCCTAGCACCGGTATTACCATATACCTATAGTCTAACCTGTAATGTCCAAAATAGAGTTTAATTTTTTTATCACTTACTTTATTCTAAGCAACATTGATATGCTGCTTTTTCTTTTAACTCTGGCTCGGACTTAATCTATATATATATATATATATTTACTTCAAGACACTATCTTCTGTGTGATGTTTATATATCCAGTGGCGTTTACTTTTAGTGACAGCGATTGGGATTCAGATGTTAAAGATACGTTTTCTCTTAATGAAACAGGGGAGGAGGGATCATTTGCAGACACTAACATATAGAAAGCATTTAAAGAACAAAAAACGCTACTATATAAACAGCGAAGAGTTAAATGGGAAACCTCTAGTTTATCTATCAGACAGCAGAGATGATCCCTAGGGGACTAAGATTTCTTAAACTTCCTGGGAGCAGCCTACGAGAGACTATCATTCCTTATTTTAGGGAGCATTGGGAGGAGATACTGACAGAGTGCTCCAATAACATAATGACACTTATACTTAAAGAGGATCGACTTAAACTAGAGAAGATTAACAAAGACTTGACAGAGACCTTAAATAAGTGGGAAGATAATAGTGAATTCAAAGAATTGAATGATAATATGAAACAAGGAAATTTATGCTTCTAATAAATTTATTTCTTTTACGATATGACGAGTCCACGGATTTCATCCTTACTTATGGGATATCGCCTCCTGGTCAGCAGGAGGAGGCAAAGAGCACCACAGCAGAGCTGTATATATAGCTCCTCCCTTCCCTCCCACTCCAGTCATTCGACCGAAGTTAGGAAGAGAAAGGAAAAGGCAAAGGTGCAGAGGTAACTGAAGTTAAACAAAAATAAATACCTGTCTTAAATATGACAGAGTGGGCCGTGGACTCGTCATATCGTAAAAGAAATACATTTATCAGGTAAGCATAAATTTCCTTTTCTCCAACATTGGTGTGTCCGGTCCACGGCGTCATCCTTACTTGTGGGATATTCTCTTCCCCAACAGGAAATGGCAAAGAGTCCCAGCAAAGCTGGTCACATGATCCCTCCTAGGCTCCGCCCACCCCAGTCATTCTCTTTGCCGTTGCACAGGCAACATCTCCACGGAGATGGTTAAGAGTTTTTTGGTGTTTAAATGTAGTTTTTATTCTTCTATCAAGTGTTTGTTATTTTAAAATAGTGCTGGTATGTACTATTTACTCTGAAACAGAAAAGGATGAAGATTTCTGTTTGTAAGAGGAAGATGATTTTAGCAGACAGTAACTAAAATCGATTGCTGTTTCCACATAGGACTGTTGAGATGAAGTAACTTCAGTTGGGGGAAACAGTTAGCAGACTTTTCTGCTTAAGGTATGACTAGCCATATTTCTAACAAGACTGTGTAATGCTGGAAGGCTGTCATTTCCCCTCATGGGGACCGGTAAGCCATTTTCTTAGTCAAAAACAAACAGAATAAAGGGCTTATTATGGGCTAAAAAACTGGTAGACATTTTTATGGGCTAAATCGATTGCTTTATTTGTGCATATTATTCAAATTTAGGCTAACTATTGACATTTATAATCTTGGGGAACGTTTATAAAACGGCAGGCACTGTATTGGACACCTTTTTCAGTCAGGGGGCCTTTCTAGTCATAGACTGAGCCTCATTTTCGCGCCATTAATGCTCAGTTGTTTTTTAAGAGCAGGGCATGCAGATGCATGTGTGAGGATCTAAGAATCTCTGAAAAAGCTTTTAGAAGGCGTCATTTGGTATCGTATTCCCCTCAGGGCTTGGTTGGGTCTTAGCAAAGACTGTATCTGGGACTGTATAGGGGTTAAATTGAAAAACGGCTCCGGTTCCGTTATTTTAAGGGTTAAAGCTCTGAAATTTGGTGTGCAATACTTTTAAGGCTTTAAGACACTGTGGTGAAAATTTGGTAATTTTTGAACAATTCCTTCATACTTTTTCACATATTCAGTAAACCCACAAATAATGATATTGCCCAAGATGATTCCTCAAATGAGGGGAGTAAACATGATACTACATCATCTCCTACTGTGTCTACACCAGTTTTGCCCATGCAGGAGGCCCCTAGTACATCTAGTGCGCCAATACTTATTACCATGCAACAATTAACGGCTGTAATGGATAACTCCATAGTAAATCTTTTATCCAAAATGCCTACTTATCAGAGAAAGCGCGATTGCTCTGTTTTAAACACTGAAGAGCAAGAGGACGCTGATGATAATTGTTCTGTCATACCCTCACACCAATCTGAAGGGGCCATGAGGGAGGTTTTGCCTGAGGGAGAAATTTCAGATTCAGGAAAAATTTCTCATCAAGCTGAACCTGATGTTGTGACATTTAAATTTAAATTAGAACATCTCCGCGCACTGCTTAAGGAGGTATTATCTACTCTGGATGATTGTGACAATTTGGTCATTCCAGAGAAATTATGCAAGATGGACAGGTTCCTAGAGGTTCCGGTGCCCCCCGACGCTTTTCCTATACCCAAGCGGGTGGCGGACATAGTAAATAAAGAGTGGGAAAAGCCTGGCCTTTTGTTCCTCCCCCTATATTTAAGAAATTATTTCCTATGGTCGACCCCAGAAAGGACTTATGGCAGACAGTCCCCAAGGTCGAGGGGGCAGTTTCTACTCTAAACAAACGCACTACTATTCCTATCGAAGATAGTTGTGCTTTTAAAGATCCTATGGATAAAAAATTGGAAGGTTTGCTTAAAAAGATTTTTGTACAGCAAGGCTACCTTCTACAACCAATTTCATGCATTGTTCCTGTCACTACGGCAGCGTGGTTCTGGTTCGAGGAACTAGAAAAGTCGCTCAGTAGAGAAACTCCATATGAGGAGGTTATGGACAGAGTTCACGCACTTAAATTGGCTAACTCTTTTATTTTAGATGCCGCTTTGCAATTAGCAAAATTAGCGGCGAAAAATTCAGGGTTTGCTATTGTGGCGCGCAGAGCGCTTTGGCTAAAGTCTTGGTCAGCGGATGTGTCATCCAAGACAAAATTGCTTAACATTCCTTTCAAAGGTAAAACTTTATTTGGACCTGATTTGAAAGAGATTATTTCAGACATCACTGGGGGAAAGGGCCACGCCCTTCCACAGGATAGGTCTTTTAAGGCTAAAAATAAGCCTAATTTTCGTCCCTTTCGCAGAAATGGACCAGCCTCTAATTCTGCATCCTCTAAGCAAGAGGGTAATGCCTCACAACCCAAACCAGCTTGGAAACCAATGCAAGGCTGGAACAAGGGTAAGCAGGCCAAGAAGCCTGCCACTGCTAACAAGACAGCAGGAAGGAGTAGCCCCCGATCCGGGACCGGATCTGGTGGGGGGCAGACTCTCTCTCTTTGCTCAGGCTTGGGCAAGAGATGTTCAGGATCCTTGGGTGCTAGAAATAGTTTCTCAAGGTTATCTCCTGGAATTCAAGGAACTACCCCCAAGGGGAAGGTTCCACAAGTCTCACTTATCCTCAAACCAAATAAAGAGACAGGCATTCTTACATTGTGTAGAAGACCTGTTAAAGAGGGGAGTGATACACCCCGTTCCAATAAAGGAACAAGGAATGGGATTTTATTCCAATCTGTTCGTAGTTCCCAAAAAAGAGGGAACGTTCAGACCAATTTTGGATTTGAAGATCCTAAACAAATTTCTCAGGGTACCATCGTTCAAAATGGAAACTATTCGAACGATCCTACCCACCATCCAGGAAAGTCAATTTATGACTACCGTGGATCTAAAGGATGCGTACCTACATATCCCTATCCACAAGGAACATCATCAGTTCCTAAGGTTCGCTTTTCTGGACAAACATTACCAGTTTGTGGCTCTTCCATTCGGATTAGCCACTGCTCCAAGGATTTTCACAAAGGTGCTAGGGTCCCTTCTAGCGGTTCTAAGACCAAGGGGCATTGCAGTAGTACCTTACTTGGACGACATTCTAATACAAGCGTCGTCCCTGTCAAAGGCAAAGGCTCATACGGACATCGTTCTAGCCTTTCTCACATTTCACGGATGGAAGGTGAACAAAGAAAAGAGTTCTCTGTCCCCGTCAACAAGAGTTCCCTTCTTGGGAACAATAATAGATTCCTTAGAAATGAGGATTTTTCTGACAGAGGTCAGAAAATCAAAACTTCTAAGCTCTTGTCAAGTGCTTCATTCTGTTCCTCGTCCTTCCATAGCGCAGTGCATGGAAGTAATAGGATTGATGGTTGCAACAATGGACATAGTTCCTTTTGCACGAATTCATCTAAGACCATTACAACTGTGCATGCTCAAACAGTGGAATGGGGATTATACAGACTTGTCTCCAATGATTTAAGTAGATCAAAAGACCAGAGATTCACTCCGTTGGTGGCTGACCCTGGACCATCTGTCCCAGGGAATGAGCTTCCGCAGGCCAGAGTGGGTCATTGTCACGACCGACGCCAGTCTAGTGGGCTGGGGTGCGGTCTGGGAATCCCTGAAAGCTCAGGGTCTATGGTCTCGGGAAGAGTCTCTTCTCCCGATAAACATTCTGGAACTGAGAGCGATATTCAATGCTCTCAGAGCTTGGCCTCAACTAGCAAAGGCCAAATTCATAAGGTTCCAATCAGACAACATGACGACTGTTGCTTATATCTGCGATCCACATCCCAGGAGTGGAAAATTGGGAAGCGGATTTTCTGAGTCGTCAGACATTTCATCCGGGGGAGTGGGAACTCCATCCGGAAATCTTTGCCCAAATTACTCAATTATGGGGCATTCCAGACATGGATCTGATGGCGTCTCGTCAGAACTTCAAGGTTCCTTGCTACGGGTCCAGATCCAGGGATCCCAAGGCGACTCTAGTAGATGCACTAGTAGCACCTTGGACTTTCAACCTAGCTTACGTATTCCCACCGTTTCCTCTCATTCCCAGGCTGGTAGCCAGGATCAATCAGGAGAGGGCCTCGGTGATCTTGATAGCTCCTGCGTGGCCACGCAGGACTTGGTATGCAGACCTGGTGAATATGTCATCGGCTCCACCATGGAAGCTACCTTTTGAGACAGGACCTTCTTGTTCAAGGTCCATTCGAACACCCAAATCTGGTCTCCCTCCAACTGACGGCTTGGAGATTGAACGCTTGATTCTATCAAAGCGTGGGTTTTCAGATTCGGTGATAGATACTCTGGTTCAGGCCAGAAAACCTGTAACTAGAAAAATTTACCATAAAATATAGAAAAAATATATCTGTTGGTGTGAATCCAAAGGATTCCCATGGAATAAGATAAAAATTCCTAAGATTCTCTCCTTTCTTCAAGAAGGTTTGGAGAAAGGATTATCTGCAAGTTCTCTAAAGGGACAGATCTCTGCTTTATCTGTCTTACTACACAAAAGACTGGTAGCTGTGCCAGATGTTCAAGCATTTGTTCAGGCTCTGGTTAGGATCAAGCCTGTTTACAGACCTTTGACTCCTCCCTGGAGTCTAAATCTAGTTCTTTCAGTTCTTCAAGGGGTTCCGTTTGAACCTTTACATTCCATAGATATTAAGTTACTATCTTGGAAAGTTTTGTTTTTGGTTGCAATTTCTTCTGCTAGAAGAGTTTCAGAGTTATCTGCTCTGCAGTGTTCTCCTCCTTATCTAGTGTTCCATGCAGATAAGGTGGCTTTGCGTACTAAGGCTGGTTTTCTTCCTAAAGTTGTTTCTAACAAAAATATTAACCAGGAGATAGTTGTACCTTCTTTGTGTCCGAATCCAGTTTCAAAGAAGGAACATTTGTTACACAATTTGGACATTGTCCGTGCTCTAAAGTTCTATTTAGAGGCTACTAAAGATTTCAGACAAACATCTTCCTTGTTTGTTGTTTATTCTGGTAAAAGGAGAGGTCAAAAAGCGACTTCTACCTCTCTTTCCTTTTGGCTTAAAAGCATTATCCGTTTGGCTTATGAGACTGCCGGACGGCAGCCTCCTGATAGAATCACAGCTCACTCCACTAGGGCTGTGGCTTCCACATGGGCCTTCAAGAACTAGGCTTCTGTTGACCAGATATGTAAGGCAGCGACTTGGTCTTCACTGCACACTTTTGCCAAATTTTACAAATTTGATACTTTTGCTTCTTCGGAGGCTATTTTTGGGAGAAAGGTTTTGCAAGCTGTGGTGCCTTTCGTTTAGGTGACCTGATTTGCTCCCTCCCTTCATCCGTGTCCTAAAGCTTTGGTATTGGTTCCCACAAGTAAGGATGACGCCATGGACCGGACACACCAATGTTGGAGAAAACAGAATTTATGCTTACCTGATAAATTACTTTCTCCAACGGTGTGTCCGGTCCACGGCCCGCCCTGGTTTTTTAATCAGGTCTGATGAATTATTTTCTCTAACTACAGTCACCACGGTATCATATGGTTTCTCCTATATATATTTCCTCCTGTCCGTCGGTCGAATGACTGGGGTGGGCGGAGCCTAGGAGGGATCATGTGACCAGCTTTGCTGGGACTCTTTGCCATTTCCTGTTGGGGAAGAGAATATCCCACAAGTAAGGATGACGCCGTGGACCGGACACACCGTTGGAGAAAGTAATTTATCAGGTAAGCATAAATTCTGTTTTCTTTTACAAGATATGACGAGTGCACGGATTTCATCCTTACTTATGGGATACAATACCAAAGCTATAGGACACGGATGAAACGGAGGGACAAGACAGGAACCTAAACGGAAGGCACCACTGCTTGAAGAACCTTTCTCCCAAAAACAGCCTCTGCCGAGGCAAAAGTATCAAATTTGTAAAATTTGGAAAAAGTGTGAAGAGACGACCAAGTTGCAGCCTTGCAAATCTGTTCAACAGAAGCATCATTTTTAAATGCCCATGAGGAAGCCACAGCCCTAGTAGAATGAGCCGTAATTCTTTCAGGAGGCTGCTGTCCAGCAGTCTCATATGCAAAACGGATGATACTCTTCAGCCAAAAAGAAAGAGAGGTAGCCGTAGCTTTCTGGCCCCTATGTTTTCCAGAAAGAACAACAAATAATGAAGATGATTGACAAAATTCTTTAGTCGCCTGCAAGTAAAACTTCAGGGCACGGACCACATCCAAGTTATGCAACAGACGCTTCTTCTTAGAAGAAGGATTAGGACACAAGGAAGGAACAGCAATTTCCTGATTAATATTCTTATTAGAAACAACCTTAGGAAGGAAACCAGGTTTGGTACGTAACACCACCTTATCAGAATGGAAAATAAGATAAGGAGAATCACATTGTAAAGCTGAAAGCTCAGAAACTCTGCGAGCAGAAGAAATAGTAACCTGATGCCCTACCTACCATACCTCATAAACTCTCTAATTATATAGTTACCACACCAGTTCTATACAATTGGTTTATTTCACTAAGCTGTAATATTAACCTGGTGTCTAATCTTAACCTTCTCCTACAAAGGTGCTGTAACCAGATTTTTGTGTACTATTTGTCTCTGTATAATTACTCAAACAAACTTTACTGTCTGTGGCCACACATCTTTGGTATTTACTGCAAGAAGACCACCAGTTGGCCCACCCTTTCCGACTCAGTTTGTCTGAGTTGGTCACCTCCCCTTTCCTTTTTCCCTTCCTCCGGGTTGTATCCACTGTTCCTGGGCCAGCTGGAGGTGTGTAGGTGCTTGTAATCAGGTTGCTCAACCTGTGCCGGGGAGTTCTGGCGGGCTCCTGCCTTCGCGTAGCGATCTTCTTTGCTCCCTCTATTGTAGGAAGTGTTCTGGTCTGATTTAGACCATAAACATGCGGGGGTAGGGGCCAGATGGAACTTCTAGGCCTCACTCCTTAAGTACATACTTATTCTTGTTTGTACTTGTAACTAATGCATATCAATGTAACATAGCTAAATTTGACAGCCTAACTTAACCGCTCACTACCTGGTCTGTTTAATATTTTGCTTCTAGGATTGCTCCTTGGGTGACCAGACGGTCGCTCACACATAGCGAAAATGCCTCATACTGCTAGGCGACAGTCTAAAACCCCAGGTCCAACTAAGAAAACAGTCTTAGACCATTTTACTCAGTTAGGAGACCGGAGGAGGATTCACATGATGACCTTAGTGAACCAGAATCAGTTGAGGAGAGGTCCCAACCTGATGCTACTACACAATCCAGATCCCAGCATTACATTACAGAGGAGACTCTTAAAAAAATGTTTGCGCAGCAAACACGCTCCATTACAAAAGATATCCAAATAAGCCATGCCGAGCTCAAAAAAAGATATTGGAGAAATTGGTGACAGAGTAGACTCCCTAGAAAGAAGACAAGACGATATCACCACAGATCAAATTTACTTGCATACTCTGAGTCACTAGCTGACCAGTTGAGCCAACTTGAATTCAAATTGGCGGATGTCGAGGATCGCGCCCGGCTGAATAATATTAGATTCCGGGGCATCCCAGAAGATGTTTCTCCCGCGGACCTGCAGAGCTACCTGTCAGAACTTTTCAATAATCTGTTGGATTCTACTGAAGGTATGACTACCACAATGGAGAGAGCCCACAGAGCTCTAAGGCCAAGATCTGTCTCGCAAGACAAACCTAGAGACGTTATTGTTTGCTTTCACAGTTTCCTATTTAAAGATAAGCTCATGCAGGCCGCCTTCCGTAAACCACCACTGGCAGAGAAATTCCAAAATCTCCAATTATTACCTGATCTATCGGCTCATACTTTGCAAAGTCGCAGACTATACCAACCAGTCACCTCTGAGCTGAGAAAGGCGGGTCTTAAATACCGATGGGGCTACCCAGCCAAGCTGATTATCACCAAGGACAATCAAACTCATATTGTATCCTCACTAGCCCAAGGCTCAACTCTACTTGCACAATGGGGCCTCACAAAAGGTAGTACAATAGAACCTGCTCCCGTCAAGGCAAGACTGAGAGCTACGGCGCCCGACTGGCCTCCCAGAGATCAGCTGGTCAAAAGATTGAAAACCCAAGCAGTACAGGACTCTCAAGAACCTCCGGAAGCTCTATCCTGACCATTGGACAGCACCAGTGAGTAATGTTGCCCCTTACTTGAATATCTGCTTCTTCTTTTTTTCTGCTCTCTCTCTCCAGCGCAGTCAGAGAAGGAAACCTCTGACATAAGCAGCGTCTAATTCAACCTAAATAAAAACTGACCTCACTCTCTTGTACTACCCAAATTAACAACAAGCTGTTGCTGATGTATCTAGATATCTTATTTTTTGTTGTTGATTGCTTTTTGGCTATGTTTCACTAAAAGGTCAAGAAGGGTCACCCTAGCACAGGTTGAGCGTCTATTCCCCGCTGGGGGAGAAAAACTGTTAATGATGATGATACAGTTAATGCTGTTCTAGTTGAGTTAGCTAATGTTTTATTTTTGTTGTTTATGCTTACACATTGCTTCACCAGGGCACTACTACTTGGATGCCTCCACATCATAGAGACACACAAACATTACACTAATCTCTTAGGGCACCAGTAATTAGATGCCTCGTTACCGCAGAAACACACGAGATTTATTCTATCAATACATGGAGTGGGGCCAGAAAACCCGGCCCCTTCTCATATAGCTCCCCCCCCATATAGGTAGCCCACACCAGGGTTCCAACTAGGTGGACTATTTCTTCTGTTAAGTGTGATCAGTCCACGGGTCATCATTACTTCTGGGATATTACTCCTCCCCAACAGGAAGTGCAAGAGGATTCACCCAGCAGAGCTGCATATAGCTCCTCCCCTCTACGTCACTCCCAGTCATTCTCTTGCACCCAACGACTAGATAGGATGTGTGAGAGGACTATGGTGATTATACTTAGTTTTATATCTTCAATCAAAAGTTTGTTATTTTAAAATAGCACCGGAGTGTGTTATTATCTCTCTGGCAGAGTTTGAAGAAGAATCTACCAGAGTTTTTGTTATGATTTTAGCCGGAGTAGTTAAGATCATATTGCTGTTTCTCGGCCATCTGAGGAGAGGTAAACTTCAGATCAGGGGACAGCGGGCAGATGAATCTGCATAGAGGTATGTAGCAGTTTTTATTTTCTGACAATGGAATTGATGAGAAAATCCTGCCATACCGATATAATGTCATGTATGTATACTTTACACTTCAGTATTCTGGGGAATGGTACTTCACTAGAATTACACTGTAAGAAATACATAAAGCTGTTTAATAACTAGAGATTATGTTTAACGTTTTTGCTGGAATGTAAAATCGTTTTCATTTACTGAGGTACTGAGTGAATAAATGTTTGGGCACTATTTTTCCACTTGGCAGTTGCTTAATCTGTTTTTCTGACAGTTTCTGTTCTCCCTCACTGCTGTGTGTGAGGGGGAGGGGCCGTTTTTTTGGCGCTTTTACTGCATCAAATATTTCAGTCAGCAACTCATTGTATTCCCTGCATGATCCGGTTCATCTCTACAGAGCTCAGGGGTCTTCAAAACTTATTTTGAGGGAGGTAATTTCTCTCAGCAGAGCTGTGAGAATTATAGTTTGACTGAGATAAAAAACGTTTATTCTGTAATTTGTTTCCTGCTTTCAGAATTTGTTATCTTTGCTAATGGGATTAAACCTTTGCTAAAGTTGTGTTGTTTACAAGGATTGAGGCTATAACTGTTTCAATTTATTAATTTTCAACTGTCATAGATCTTCTGTGCTTCTTAAAGGCACAGTACGTTTTAATATTATTCTAATTGAATTGTATTTCCAAGTTGCAAGTTTATTTGCTAGTGTGTTAAACATGTCTGATTCAGAGGATGATACCTGTGTCATTTGTTGCAATGCCAAAGTGGAGCCCAATAGAAATTTATGTACTAACTGTATTGATGCTACTTTAAATAAAAGTCAATCTGTACAAATTGAACAAATTTCACCAAACAACGAGGGGAGAGTTATGCCGACTAACTCGCCTCACGTGTCAGTACCTACATCTCCCGCTCAGAGGGAGGTGCGTAATATTGTAGCGCCGAGTACATCTGGGCGGCCATTACAAATCACATTACAGGATATGGCTACTGTTATGACTGAGGTTTTGGCTAAATTACCAGAACTAAGAGGTAAGCGTGATCACTCTGGGGTGAGAACAGAGTGCGCTGATAATATTAGGGCCATGTCAGACACTGCGTCACAGGTGGCAGAACATGAGGACGGAGAACTTCATTCTGTGGGTGACGGTTCTGATCCAAACAGACTGGATTCAGATATTTCAAATTTTAAATTTAAACTGGAAAACCTCCGTGTATTACTAGGGGAGGTGTTAGCGGCTCTGAATGATTGTAACACAGTTGCAATACCAGAGAAAATGTGTAGGTTGGATAAATATTTTGCGGTACCGACGAGTACTGAGGTTTTTCCTATACCTAAGAGACTTACTGAAATTGTTACTAAGGAGTGGGATAGACCCGGTGTGCCGTTCTCACCCCCTCCGATATTTAGAAAAATGTTTCCAATAGACGCCACCACAAGGGACTTATGGCAAACGGTCCCTAAGGTGGAGGGAGCAGTTTCTACCTTAGCTAAGCGTACCACTATCCCGGTGGAGGATAGCTGTGCTTTTTCAGATCCAATGGATAAAAAGTTAGAGGGTTACCTTAAGAAAATGTTTGTTCAACAAGGTTTTATATTGCAACCCCTTGCATGCATTGCGCCGATCACGGCTGCAGCGGCATTCTGGATTGAGTCTCTGGAAGAGAACATTGGTTCAGCTACTCTGGACGACATTACGGACAGGCTTAGAGTCCTTAAACTAGCTAATTCATTCATTTCGGAGGCCGTAGTACATCTTACTAAACTTACGGCGAAGAATTCAGGATTCGCCATTCAGGCACGCAGGGCGCTGTGGCTAAAATCCTGGTCAGCTGATATTACTTCTAAGTCTAAATTGCTTAATATACCTTTCAAAGGGCAGACCTTATTCGGGCCCGGGTTGAAAGAGATTATCGCTGACATTACAGGAGGTAAAGGCCATGCCCTGCCTCAGGACAAAGCCAAAGCCAAGACTAGACAGTCTAATTTTCGTTCCTTTCGTAATTTCAAAGCTGGAGCAGCATCAACTTCCTCTGCACCAAAACAGGAAGGAGCTGTTGCTCGCTACAGACAAGGCTGGAAACCTAACCAGTCCTGGAACAAGGGCAAGCAGACTAGGAAACCTGCTGCTGCCCCTAAGACAGCATGAATTGAGGGCCCCCGATCCGGGATCGGATCTATTGGGGGGCAGACTTTCTCTCTTCGCCCAGGCTTGGGCAAGAGATGTTCAGGATCCCTGGGCGCTAGAGATAATATCTCAGGGATACCTTCTGGACTTCAAATACTCTCCTCCAAGAGAGAGATTTCATCTGTCAAGATTGTCAACAATCCAGACAAAGAAAGAGGCGTTTCTACGCTGCGTACAAGAGCTCTTGTTAATGGGAGTAATCCATCCAGTTCCACGATCGGAACAGGGACAGGGGTTTTACTCAAATCTGTTTGTGGTTCCCAAAAAAGAGGGAACTTTCAGACCAATCCTGGACTTAAAGATCCTAAACAAATTCCTAAGAGTTCCATCGTTCAAGATGGAGACTATTCGGACAATTTTACCTATGATCCAAGAGGGTCAGTACATGACCACTGTAGATTTAAAAGATACTTACCTTCACATACCGATTCACAAAGATCATTATCGGTACCTAAGGTTTGCCTTCCTAGACAGGCATTACCAGTTTGTGGCTCTTCCATTCGGATTGGCTACAGCTCCAAGAATCTTCACAAAGGTTCTGGGTGCTCTTCTGGCGGTACTAAGACCGCGGGGAATCTCGGTAGCTCCATACCTAGACGACATTCTGATACAAGCTTCAAGCTTTCAAACTGCCAAGTCTCATACAGAGTTAGTGCTGGCATTTCTAAGTTCACATGGATGGAAGGTGAACGAAAAGAAAAGTTCACTCGTTCCACTCACAAGAGTTCCCTTCCTGGGGACTCTTATAGATTCTGTAGAAATGAAGATTTACCTGACAGAGGACAGGCTAACAAGCCTTTAAAGTGCTTGCCGCACCCTTCATTCCATTCAACACCCGTCAGTGGCTCAATGCATGGAGGGAATCGGCTTAATGGTAGCGGCAATGGACATAGTACCCTTTGCACGCTTACACCTCAGACCACTGCAACTGTGCATGCTAAGTCAGTGGAATGGGGATTACTCAGACTTATCCCCTTCTCTGAATCTGGATCAAGAGACCAGAAATTCTCTTCTATGGTGGCTTTCTCGGCCACATCTGTCCAGGGGGATGCCATTCAGCAGACCAGACTGGACAATTGTAACAACAGACGCCAGCCTTCTAGGTTGGGGTGCCGTCTGGAATTCTCTGAAGGCTCAGGGACAATGGAGTCAGGAGGAGAGTCTCCTGCCAATAAACATTCTGGAATTGAGAGCAGTTCTCAATGCCCTCCTGGCTTGGCCCCAGTTGACAACTCGGGGGTTCATCAGGTTTCAGTCGGACAACATCACGACTGTAGCTTACATCAACCATCAGGGAGGGACAAGAAGCTCCCTAGCTATGATGGAAGTATCAAAGATAATTCTCTGGGCAGAGTCTCACTCTTGCCACCTGTCAGCAATCCACATCCCGGGAGTGGAGAACTGGGAGGCGGATTTCTTAAGTCGTCAGACTTTTCATCCGGGGGAGTGGGAACTTCATCCGGAGGTCTTTGCCCAAATACTTCGACGTTGGGGCAAACCAGAGATAGATCTCATGGCGTCTCGACAGAACGCCAAGCTTCCTCGTTACGGGTCCAGATCCAGGGATCCAGGAGCAGTCCTGATAGATGCTCTGACAGCACCTTGGGACTTCAGGATGGCTTACGTGTTTCCACCCTTCCCGTTGCTTCCGCGATTGATTGCCAGAATCAAACAAGAGAGAGCATCAGTGATTCTAATAGCACCTGCGTGGCCACGCAGGACTTGGTATGCAGACCTGGTGGACATGTCATCCTGTCCACCTTGGTCTCTACCTCTGAAACAGGACCTTCTGATACAGGGTCCCTTCAAACATCAAAATCTAACTTCTCTGAAGCTGACTGCTTGGAAATTGAACGCTTGATTTTATCAAGACGTGGGTTTTCTGAGTCAGTTATTGATACCTTAATACAGGCTAGGAAACCTGTTACCAGAAAGATTTACCATAAGATATGGCGTAAATACCTATATTGGTGTGAATCCAAAGGTTACTCTTGGAGTAAGGTTAGGATTCCTAGGATATTGTCTTTTCTACAAGAAGGTTTAGAAAAGGGTTTATCTGCTAGTTCATTAAAGGGACAGATCTCAGCTCTGTCCATTCTGTTACACAAACGTCTGTCAGAAGTTCCTGACGTCCAGGCTTTTTGTCAGGCTTTGACCAGGATTAAGCCTGTGTTTAAAACTGTTGCTCCACCATGGAGTCTAAACCTTGTTCTTAACGTTTTTCAGGGCGTTCCGTTTGAACCCCTTCATTCCATTGATATAAAGTTGTTATCTTGGAAAGTTCTATTTTTAATGGCTATTTCCTCGGCTCGAAGAGTCTCTGAATTATCAGCCTTACATTGTGATTCTCCTTATTTGATTTTTCATTCGGATAAGGTAGTCCTGCGTACTAAACCTGGGTTCTTACCTAAGGTAGTTACTAACAGGAATATCAATCAAGAGATTGTTGTTCCTTCTTTATGCCCAAAATTTTACTTACAGGCAACTAAGGAATTTCGACAAACGTCTTCTCTGTTTGTCATTTACTCTGGGCAGAGGAGAGGTCAAAAAGCTTCCGCTACCTCTCTTTCTTTTTGGCTTCGTAGCATAATTCGTTTAGCTTATGAGACTGCTGGACAGCAGCCTCCTGAAAGAATTACAGCTCATTCTACTAGAGCTGTGGCTTCCACTTGGGCCTTCAAGAATGAGGCCTCTGTTGAACAGATTTGCAAGGCTGCAACTTGGTCTTCGCTTCATACTTTTTCCAAATTTTACAAATTTGACACTTTTGCTTCATCGGAGGCTATTTTTGGGAGAAAGGTTCTTCAGGCAGTGGTTCCTTCTGTATAAAGAGCCTGCCTATCCCTCCCGTCATCCGTGTACTTTTGCTTTGGTATTGGTATCCCAGAAGTAATGATGACCCGTGGACTGATCACACTTAACAGAAGAAAACATAATTTATGCTTACCTGATAAATTCCTTTCTTCTGTAGTGTGATCAGTCCACGGCCCGCCCTGTTTTTAAGGCAGGTAAATATTTTTTAATTTATACTCCAGTCACCACTTCACCCTTGGCTTTTCCTTTCTCGTTGGTCCTTGGTCGAATGACTGGGAGTGACGTAGAGGGGAGGAGCTATATGCAGCTCTGCTGGGTGAATCCTCTTGCACTTCCTGTTGGGGAGGAGTAATATCCCAGAAGTAATGATGACCCGTGGACTGATCACACTACAGAAGAAAGGAATTTATCAGGTAAGCATAAATTATGTTTTCCACCCCAAAACCCAGTACGACACTCAATAACATAAAATTTAATTCTAATTTCCCACATAACTGTATTCCCATCCTTCCTTCCCCTCCCCCCCCCCCATGACAATGGCGAACCGATTTAGACTCCTTACTCATAATGTGAGAGGTCTTAACTCTCCTCACAAACGGAGTCTCTTGGTCAGAGAGCTCAAACATCATAACCCTGATGTTGTTTTCATGCAAGAGACTCACTGGAAGCTAGATTCCCCTCAACGCTTTCAATCCCATTCCTACTGGATACCTGACCATTCTCCCTTTACCAAAAAAGCTAGAGGCACGGCCATACTTCTACACAATAGAGTGGCTTATGAACCCATTCAGGCTCTTAGAGACCCGCAGGCCAGGTACACTATCTTAGTTTGTAAGCGAAATCACGTACTACACACTCTAGTATCCATCTATCTCCCTAATTCTCACCAACCCGCATGCCTCCGCAAAATCCTTCAATTAGTTGACCAGTACAGACAGGGACGAGTTATTCTGGCGGGCGACTTCAACATGACTTGAGATCCCTTCTTAGACCGTAAAACTAAGACTCCCGACAAGATCAACCCCCAGGCAAGCAGCATCTCCGCTAGGTTTCGGAGTGTCATGTCTCACTATGGCTATTTTGACATATGGAGAGCCTTACATACAAGAGAAAGAGACTTTACCCATTACTCACACTCCCACAAAACTTATTCTCGACTAGACCACATGTTCTGTCAAGCGGAGACCTTTGACTCCGTCACTCGATCGGAGATTGCTATAAGCTCCTGGTCAGATCACGACTTACTACTAACTGACTTGCACCCCTCGGACAAGCCATTTCCTCAGGCAGATTGGAGACTTCCACGCTATATCCTGACAGACATCGTGTTTAGAGAGGAACTGAGATGCGACCTATCTGAATTGCTCAGACAAAACGATAATGGGCAGACTTCAGATGATATCCTATGGGGAGCCATCAAAGCAATGGCTCGAGGGCTTATAATCCGCAAACAGAGCCAACTGAGGAAGCAGGCCGGCCTAACACTTGCGCAGGCACATACTAAACTCGGGCATCTAGAATCATGTAATCGGGCCTCTGTCTCAGCAGACCTGGCCGAGCAGATCAGAGTGATTAGAGACCATATCAACCAGCTAGAATTGAAGCGAACTCAATGCACCCTTTCCAAACTAAAACAATTATTTTACCATAAGGGAAACAAGGCTGATACTCTTTTAGCCAACAAACTACGGAACAAACACAGTGCAACCCGCGTATCACAAATCCTTCATAATAATAAGCTACACAACAAACCATCTTTGATAGGTGAAAGCTTTGCAGATTTCTACTCCAAATTATATAACATCGGCACGGCGGAATTCTCAAAACCATCCCCCATATCTGAAATTAAAAAGTACCTGTCCTCTTTGAATCTGCCCGCGCTCAATACAGAGCAGCAAACCGCGCTTACCATGCCATTCTCGTTGCTCGAAATTAAGCAAACCATCAAACGCCTAAAGCCTTTTAAGGCTCCGGGCCCTGATGGGTTCCCTGCCCAGTTTTACAAACAGTATGTCCATGAACTGGCTCCATATTTACTCAGGTTTTTCGACTTCGCAAGCAGAGACGGGTCTCTCAAAGCAGAATTCCTACAAGATGCTATTGTTACGATACCCAAACCGGCTAAGGACCCATCTCTTTGTTTAAATTATAGACCGATTTCCCTGATTAACTTGGACATCAAGATTTATTCCAAGATTTTAGCCACCCGTATCGGTAAACTGCTGCCAGATCTAATTGGCCCTGATCAGGTGGGGTTTATTTACAACAGAGAGGGTCCTGATAACACCAGACGTCTCATTAATATCATGAGCGAGTCAACCAGGATGAATAAGCCCTTCTCAGTTATCTCCCTAGATGCTGAGAAAGCTTTTGATCGAGTTCGATGGGAATATCTTTGGGAAACACTCCAAGCTTTTAATTTCCCACCAGAAACCTGTGTGGCTATTAAAGCTTTGTACTCGGCTCCCACGGCATATGTCAGAGGCTTAGGATTTCGGACCCCACCGTTCAGTATATCCAACGGCACTAGACAGGGGTGTCCACTTTCACCCCTGTTGTTTGCCCTAGCGATTGAACCTCTGGCCACAACAATCCGTTCAGACGCGTCTCTTCCAGGGATCAGGCTTTCGGGCACACTGCACAAAATAGCACTGTTTGCGGATGATGTTACCGTATTCACTGCAGACCCCGCCAGAGCCATCCCTAGATTGATGGAGAACCTGAAGATATTTGGAGATCTCTCCTTCTACAAACTTAACTCGCATAAAACCGAAATCTTTTGGTGGGGATACCCACAACCCTATATTCGGGATTTGAAAGATAAATATAAATTCAAGTGGTTGACTGAGCAGATTACCCATTTAGGAGTAAAGCTGTCTTCTAATGCCCAACAAATGATAAAGGACAACTACTCCCCTCTACTAAGAGAATTACACAACCTGAAAAATACATGGGACCATAAGTCCATCTCATGGATGGGAAGAATAGCGTCGCTTAAAATGTCCTTCCTCCCTAAGTTGACATATTTATTCCGCTGTCTACCAATAAAAGTCCCTATGCATCTCCTCCTCCAATTTCAGAGTGAGATCACAAAGTTCATCTGGCAAGGCAAAACCCCCCGAATAGCTCAGAAGACGTTGCAATTCCCTGTTCCCTTAGGCGGACTTGCATCACCATCAGTAGTGAAATACTACGAAAGAGCTATGCTAATGCATATCTCCCAATGGGGAGTACTCCAGTCTTGCGACAGATGGAGAGAACTTGAACAGGCGTCACTGCCATCCAATGTTCTTCTTTGAGATGTTATATGGATCCCGCCATATAGCCGCAGAACGCTGGGTATTGGTAATCTGGTCATCCTAGAGTGCCTATCGGTCTGGGACAGGCTCAGGCATCGTCAACTCATTGCTCCCCATCCTTCCCCTATAACCCCGGTAGCCGGACTGCTTACGAGCTTGCCTGATACTCATCCGAACACGTGGGCCCGGTTAGGAGTTACCAAAGTCTCAGACTTTTGGTCTGCCACACAACCAGACGAATTCATAACTTTAACACAGCTGGGCCAGCAAGTAGCCGCCCCTAAGTACCTCACTTTTGAAATCACTAGGATACAGAGCTTTCTGAGAAGCTGGAGCTTTCTTCCGACCACCTCCCGTCCTTCCACTCCTTGGGAGTCTACCTGGCAGGGAGGACGTAAACTCGTCAGGCCACTATCGAGACACTATTGTTTACTAGACAGCACCTCCCCGCCTACTCTGGCTGCGCATCTTCTAAGATGGGACGCCCTCCTAGGCTCTGATACCCCTATCGACTCTTGGCAAAGAGCCATCCAGCTGACTAAGAAGACTCTGCATTGCGTAACCATGTTTGAGACGTACTACAAAGTTCTCTCACACTGGTAATTTGTTCCTACCCGTTTGTCTAAAATGTTCCCAGGAACGTCTCCATTATGTTGGAGAGGCTGTGGCCTCCATGGTAGTTTGCTACATATATGGTGGGAGTGTCCCATTATTAGACTTCTGTGGGAAAGAGCAATACGTATCCTCTCTGCTTACGGCTTTAGAGTCTCTGCTGGTCCAGCGCTTGCTCTCCTCCATCTAGGCCTTCACACCCTTCCCAAACACCAAGGAATCTTTGGAATCTATCTTTTGGCCTCGATTAAAACTAATATAGCCCGGGCTTGGAAAAGAGATACTCCCCCCAGTTGGCAAGACATTACCCACACAATGGCCTATCTGTACACTATTGAAAAGGTGATATATTTCGATCTTAACAAATCTGACCTGTTCGAGATGGCTTGGGCTGACTGGAAGAACAACCATGATACTATGTGGCACCCACAGGTCTTGATAAATGACGTCCCAACAGACAGTTAATGACCTGACTACTTTCCCTGTTGGATAACATGTACAGTCACCTAGAAGTACTGACTGTAACATACCTCCCCCCCACCCCTCCCTACCTCACACATATGTGCCCCCCCCTACCCTCCCCCCCTTGCTCCCCTCTACACTCAATACATCTAAGCTGAAGTGCTCTACTGTACTACCACTGATCTGCTCACCCACACAAGAAATAACATGTAAACTGACTCTAGGCAGGGTGAAGATAACTTGATGTATCTGAATCCGAATGGATTTGTATTGTCCTTCTTGTTTGTATTATTTCCTTTACATTTTGTGTAGGGTCAGCTGACCCTTTATTCTATCTGTTTATAATGTTGAAAAAGGGGTCCTGCGAGTCCCCAATTGCTATGTTATGGATTTGCAAAACCTTGAATAAAAATTCAATTAAAAAAAAAAAAAAAAAAGAAATAGCAACCAAAAATAAGACTTTCCAAGATAACAACTTAATATCTATGGAATGCATGGGTTTAAATGGAACCCCTTGAAGAACATTAAGAACTAAATTCAAACTCTAAGGTGGAGCAATTGGCCTAAACACAGGCTTGATTCTAGTCAAAAAGATTGAACGTCTGCCAGACGTTTGTGTAGCAAAATAGACAAAGCAGAAATCTGTCCCTTTAAGGAACTTGCTGACAACCCTTTCTCCAATCCTTCTTGCAGAAAAGATAAAATCCTGGGAATCCTAACCCTACTCCATGAGTAGCCCATGGATTTGCACCAACAAAGATATTTACGCCGTATCTTATGGTAAATCTTTCTAGTAACGGGCTTACGTGCCTGAATCAAGGTATCAATAACCGAGTCAGAGAACCCTCGCTTAGATAAAATCAAGCGTTCAATCTCCAAGCAGTCAGCTGCAGAGAAACTAGATTCGGATGATGGAAGGGTCTCTGAATGAGAAGGTCCTGCCTCAATGGAAGCTTCCACGGTGGCAGAGAGGACATGTCCACCAGATCCGCATACCAAGTCCTGCAAGGCCACGCAGGAGCAATGAGAATCACCGAAGCCCTCTTCTGTTTGATCCGAGCAATCACCCGAGGAAGGAGAGCAAACGGTAGAAACACATAAGCTAGGTTGAACGACCAAGGCACTGCCAAGGCATCTATCAGCATCTATCCAGTCCCTGGACCCGTATCTCGGGAGCTTGGCATTCTTATGGCAGATGCCTTAAGATCCAGCTCCGGTCTGCCCCATCTGCGAATCAGGGTGGAAAAGACCTCCGGGTGGAGTTCCCACTCCCCCGGATGAAACGTCTGTCTGCTCAAAAAAATCTGCTTCCCAGTTGTCCACTCCTGGGATGTAGATTGCTGACAGATAACAAGAGTGAGCCTCCGCCCAACAAATTATCTTGGAAACTTCTGTCATTGCTAAGGAACTCCTTGTTCCTCCCTGATGATTGATGTAAGCCACAGTCGTGATGTTGTCCGACTGAAAAAGGATAAATTTGGCCGCAGCCAACAGAGGCTAAGCCTGAAGCACATTGAATATTGCTCTCAATACCAGAATATTGATTGGAAGTAGAGACTCCGACTGAGTCCACACACCCTGAGCCTTCAGGGAATTCCAGACAGCACCCCAACCTAGTAGACTGTTGTCCGTCGTCACTATTACCCATGAGGGTCTGCGGAAACACGTCCATTGGGACAGATGATCTGGCGACAACCACCAAAGAAGAGAGTCTCTTGTCTCCTGATCCAGATCTATCTGAGGAGACAAATTTGCATAATCTCCATTCCACTGCCTGAGCATGCTCAGTTGTAGCGGTCTGAGATGAAAACGTGCAAACGGAATGATGTCCATTGCCACCACCATCAATCCAATTACCTCCATGCACTGAGCCACTGATGGCCGAGGATTGGACTGAAGGGCTCGGCATGTATTCAGAATCTTTAACTTCCTGACTTCCGTCAAGGAGATTTTCATGGATATAGAATCTATTATAGTTCCCAGGAAAGGAACCCTTGTCTGTGGAATTAATTAACTCTTTTCTAGATTCACCTTCCACTCATGAGTCCTTAGAAAGGACAGAACCATGTCTGTATGAGATCTTGTCAATTGGTAAGACACCGCCTGGATCAGAATATTGTCCAGATAAGGCGCCACTGCAATGCCCCGCAGTCTGAAAACCACCAGTAGAGACCCTAGAACCTTTGTGAAGATCCTGGGTGCTGTGGCCAGCCCGAAAGGAAGAGCCACGAACTGAAATGTTTGTCCAGGAAGGCAAACCTTAGAAACTGGTGATGATCTTTATGGATAGGAATATGAAGATATGCATCCTATAAGTCCACGGTAGTCCTATCTTGACCCTCCTGGATCAATGGAAGAATTGTCCGAATAGTCTCCATCTTGAAGGATGGGACTCTGAGAAACTTGTTTAGACTCTTGAGATCTAAAATGAGTAGGAATGTTCCCTCTTTTTTGGGAACCACGAAAAGATTTGAGTAAAATCCCTGCCCCTGTTCCTGTATTGGAACGGTACAAATTACTCCCATAGTGGAGAGGTCTTTTACACAACGTAAGAACGCTTGGGAGGGAATTTTTGAACTCCAGCTGATACCCTTGGGACACGATTTCTAGTGTCCAGGGATCCTGGACGTCTCTTATCCAAGCCTGGACAAAGAGAGAAAGTCTGCCCCCACTAGATCCGGTCCCGGATCGGGGGCCGCCCCTTCATGCTGTCTTGGGAGCAGCAGCGGGCTTCTTGGGTTGTTTACCCTTGTTCCAAGACTGGTTGGGTCTCCAGATGGACTTGGCTTGTGCAAAATTCCCTTCCTGTTTAGCGGAAGAAGAAGAGGGGACTCCCTTGAAATTTTGAAATGAACGAAAATTACTCTGTTTACCCCTTTGCTTAGATGTTTTATCCTGAGGAAGGAGATGAGCCTTTTACCTGCTGTCCGGAGAGAGCTGAAGATACAGCACTGGAATACGGAGCTGATTGGTGTATACTCACACACACTCGTTACCACACACCCCCTTGATGACGTCAGACGCCATACTCGACGCCATGCATGCAGTGTACACAGCGGAACGGAGGCTCATCTAGTGAATAATCCCGCACCGGAGCTGCGGTTCACCCGGATGATTGAGCCATACTTACGAATAGTGCTGTCTGTGATCTGCTTGGAGGCCAGGTATGATTTGAAGTCTGGTGGGGAGAATGTGCTAGCATATTGTGCTGCTTTGTTTACAATCAAAGTTTGTGGACTCTTACACACATCACTTTGCCAGTAACAAGTGCTCTCCTGGAATATTGTTATTCACATTATATTGGTGTGCATGGATGTTTGCAGGTTCTGGGGATAATCAAACATATATATTTTTTTTTCATTGTCTTGGACACAGTGACTTTTGACTTCAGGGATCTTTTTTCTTGTTCCTGTGCTTTATTTCCTTGATCCCTTTAGTCTGTCATTGGCCCCAAGGGGGCTGAATCTTGAACTTTTTACTTGTGACTGACACCATATTCATAATGGAAGAACATATAACAACACAGTTTTATTCACTGCTACCCACAAGTGACTGTGATCTTGAAGGGTTGGAGCTGGAGGATTTCTTTATCAATGAATCTGGAGATATAAAACTGGGTGACATGTTTTACAGCTTGGAAATTCTGAGATTAAAAGAGATATGTCTAAAATTGGACACATGGATTATTAACAAATATTTGGATCTCAAAATGATCCCTAGGGGTCTGAGAGTTAAGAAATTTCCAATTTTTTTAATCACTGATAGTGATTTTATCAGTAAATGGAATGATGTGTTGTCTGAATGTTCCCTAAGGTTGATGGTTATGCTAGATAAATATAAATCCACACAACTCCAATTAGTGAGAAATGACATAATTAAATTGCAAAATGACCTTTCCAAATATAGGGAACTTCAGGAGTATAGTAGCTTTGACAAATTGTTAGCTGAAGTGGTAGAAAATACTAGGAAAACACTTATCTCAACTAAACATACAAAATTTTTGCGGGACCAAAGGGATTACCATGAGGGTAAGGTCTTTATCTGGCAAAAACAGGCTAGGTTTAGGGGTAGAAACTCCAACAGAAAAAACAAATCTAACAGCATAATCACAAACAATGTAGAAGGTAGTGAAGCTTCAGGGAGTGATGAATCAAGTGGTATTCCTCGCAAACACAGGAAAAATAATAATAAAAATAAAAACAAACATAAGAAAAAGGTCAGTTTCGCAGATATAGACACTACTGATGAACAATCATCCTTTATGGCTTCTACATCTGGTGAGGATAATTCAGGTTCTAAAAATGAAGTCACCTCCCAGATTATATCTATTGATCCACAGACACCAGTATACCAACCAGTTTGTTTATGATAATATATCTAACACACCTACTGGGGGAGATCAGGGAGCCAGACCTAAAGTAGTAAAGAATCAAACAGGTGAGAGTTCTATACACACTGAAACAAACACCAAAGATGAAGGTGCTACGCTATGTCTAGTAGTTCTAACACCATTAACAGTCAGGTTTTTCGGTCTGTTCTGAAACAACCAACAGGGGGAGGAACAGAACTTGTGAGCAAACACAGATATTCACTCAGAGAGATAAAATGACCAGTTTAGGCAGTGTTATAAATCTGTCTTCACATGTACTTACTCCCATTGAAACCAAGGTGTTAAATTATGGTTTGGGCTTTTGCCCTAATAGTGGTTTTAACCTGTTTGGCACAATAGTCGATGTAAACAAATTTATTAGAAAACTCACCTTGCAAAAACATTTTCTAAGAAGTGAAAACTACCATGCTTTTGAACAGGTTGATAATATTAACCCTATGACACATTCTGTTGCTCCCATTCCTAGTTTAAGTGATTTTCAAGATGTATATGACATCACTGTGTTGGAGAGTCTACAAGCTGAATCAAATATGTCTGCTGATCCAACATCTAATATTTTACCCAAGTTTAAACAAGCATCCAAATTTATATCCCCTACAGAGTAGAGGGAAGTCATTGGAACTTTACCATAAGAGGGTAGTTGAAGATCTTAGTACACTGTATCATTCTAAAAGACCTGGCAACCACAACTTGTCATTGAGAGAAAAAGAGGCTCTTAGTGCCCTTAAGAAGGATGAATCTTTGGTCATCAGAAATTCTGACAAGGGTGGGAGCGTGGTTCTTTTAGATAAAGATATGTACATTACTGAAGCGAAAAGACAACTAGATGATTCAGCTACTTACACAATCTTGTCCACTGATCCCACTATCAGATTTCAGACAGAACTTTTGAATTTGCTAGATGATGGAAAATATTTGGACCTACTTGATGATGATACTGTTAAGTATCTATTTGTTGATTACCCGGTGGTCCCTATTTTCCACCACCTACCTAAAGTTCATAAGAGCCTCTTAAATGTTAAGGGGCGTCCAATCGTTTCGGGTATTGGCTCTGTCATACTCTGCAAGGGAGCAGGTTCAGGAGTTGGGAGCTGTTGTGCAGAGGTGTCAGGTTCTGGCATTAAAGTTGTGTTTTGTCTGCGTGTGTCTTTCCTTTTTGGTATAATTAAACAGGTACAAGGTTTTAGGAAATAAAAGGTGATGGTTTTATTTATAGTATAATTAGCAATGCAGAGATATGCAATTAGATAAGACAATGTCTATAGGCTGTAGTATTAGGCAGGAATACAGATCTTTGTAATAACGGGCAGGATACTTGCATATGCTGTAGATTGGAACTGTGTAATAACAGGCAGGATACTTGCATATGCTGTAGTCTGGAACTGTGTAATAACAGGCAGGAATGCAGCACTTTGTATAACAGACAGGATACTTGCATATGCTGTAGACTGGAACTGTGTAATAACAGGCAGGAATGCAGTGCTTTGTATAAAGGAAATGAAGCAGAAATCAGGAACCAGGAAATCCAACAAATATGTATTTCACTTAGGAAACAGGACCAGGGGGTCTTTCAGAGTATAACACTCAATGTCAAGGCCCAGAACCGCCAGCAAATCTCCCAGATATAGCAGGCTGCTGATTAAATATTTGTTTCAGCTGGTAAGCAGGTGGAGCCAGAGAGCCAAAGTTGCAGCAAACAGAAAAACCCAATATTCTTAACCTGTGATCAAGCCATCTGGTGGCAGAGAGGCAAGACAACAGGCTGGGAACGAACAGCAGCAGAAATAGAAACAGGTCCCAGGTTCAATTCCAGGCTGGGTCATGACAGTACCCCCTCCTCAAGGACGACCTCTGGGCAGACTTAGCATTCTCATATAGCTCCAGATGTTTAATGCATACTACCGTGCCATCAGAGGCATAAGTACAATCAGGGGGTATTATCTTTTTTTGAAGGGCTCTCCAGAAGAGGATTCTGCGGACTGGAATTAGTAAAGAGGGCTCCAACAGGACTGATCTTTGGTTTCTGTGCAGTTCTAGGCTTGTAGGTTCTGAAGAGGTGGGTCTGAGGAAGAGGAGGTAAAGGACCTTTTGACCGAACAGCAGTTTGAAGCACTGTCCCTTCAGTGTCAGAATCAGTATCATCTTCAATGGTTGAATAGTTAGACATTTCTTCTGAAATGCACAAAGATGAGAATGTAGCTGCATTTGGTAGGCAAATCTTTGGATTCGTAGTACTAGGATTCTGTGGATGACATGTTAGTACTTCACAGGAATCAGAGTCTTTGGAAGATGCAGTCCTAGGCTGATCAAAGTGGGGGTGTAAAATAGAACCTATGCAGAGCTCATCGCCAGAGGAATCCGAAGTGGCATTAAAGTTTTACTTCCTCTCTGTATCCTGTCCACTTGATGATTTAGGATTTAGAGGTGGAGACCCCGGAACAGACTTCTTAGGGGGTCTCACTGGACAAAAGGATTGTACATGCCCAGTAGCTCCACAATAGAAACATAAGCCATTAGTTCTCCTTCTGGCCATTTCATCAGTGGTAAGAGGGGTTGATATCCTCCTTTGGATTGATAAGGATACAGCCTTTGGGGTAGTGGACACAGGAGTAGGAGTGCCAAACCCAGAAATGTTTTTATTGATAAAGTCTTTCAGGCTATCCTGTAAAGTCTGGAATCCTGCAGTGAAATCTTGGATAAGTGACTTCAATGCATCCGGAAGGGATTTTAGAATTTGGTTAAGTTGTAGTAGATGAGAGTCCACAGACAAAATTCTCTCTGACATTTCAGTCAAAGAGTGAATCACCTCTGCAAGCTCCGGTGTAAGGCCTTGACATTCTGTCATACTCTGCAAGGGAGCTATTGTGCAGAGGTGTCAGGTTCTGGGGTTAAAGTTGTGTTTTGACTGTGTGTGTCTTTCCTTTTTGGCATAATTAAACAGGTACAAGGTTTTAGGAAATAAAAGGTGATGGTTTTATTTATAGGATAATTAGCAATGCAGAGATATGCAATTAGATAAGACAATGTCTATAGGCTGTAGTATTAGGCAGGAATACAGATCTTTGTAATAACAGGCAGGATACTTGCATATGCTGTAGACTGGAACTGTGTAATAACAGGCAGGAATGCAACGCTTTTGTATAACAGGCAGGATACTTGCATATGCTGTAGACTGGAACTGAGTAATAACAGGCAGGATATTTGCATATGCTGTAGACTGGAACTGTGTAATAACAGGCAGGAATGCAGAACTTTGTATAACAGGCAGGATACTTGCATATGCTGTAGACTGGAACTGTGTAAAAACAAACAGGAAACTTGCATATACTGCAAACTGGAACTCTATGGTATCAGGTAACAAGCAAGCAAAAGTACCTGAGTCAGTCTTTAGGAAATAGAGAATTAGGCAAGATCAATTGCCAGGAAATCAGTCCAAAAATGAAACACAATGCCAAGGGAATATCCAGAAGAGTAGTCAGGAAATGAAGCAGAAATTAGGAACCAGGAAATCCAACAAATCTGTATTTCACTCAGGAAACAGGACCAGAGGGTCTTTCAGAGTATAACACTCAATGTCAAGACCCAGAACTGCCAGCAAATCTCCCAGATATAGCAGGCTGCTGATTAAATGATTTGTTTCAGCTGGTAAGCAGGTGGAGCCAGAGAGCCAAAGTTGCAGCAAACAGATAAACCCAATATTCTTAGCGTGTGATCAAGCCATCTGGTGGCAGACAGGCAAGACAACAGGCTGAGAACGAACAGCAGCAGAAATAGAAACAGGTCCCAGGTTCAATTCCAGGCTGGGTCATGACAGGCTCTTTGTTAGAGCCACTGTCCGAATGGTTGGACGCCATCTTACAATCTATTATGTCATCTTTGTACAGTCACATTAAGGATACCACACATGTACTTAAACTTCTGGATGAAGTTGTTTGGACTTTAACTATGAGTTGGCTCACAGTTGATGTGGTGTCCTTATACTCGAGTATACCCCATGATCTAGGTATTCAGGCTATCAGACATTTTTTGGAGTCTTTTTATTCAATGAATGATACCACTATTGAATTTATCATCAGAGTCACCATTTCTTTACTCAAACACAATTATTTTGTGTTTGAGGGGGTTTTCTACCTGCAAAAACAGGGCACAGCCATGGGGGGCAAAATTTGCCCCCTCATATGCAAATATTTTCTTGGGGTGGCTCAAGACTAACTATGTTTATGTAGACAGAAACCCCTATGTTAGACATATCCAGCTGTATAAGCGTTTCATTGATGATTTGCTAATCATCTGGTCCTCTGATGATTTAACAGCAAATACATTCATAGACTACCTTAATGTAAGTGACAATGGAGTAAACTTTACCAATGAATGGCACAAGTTGGAAATCAATTTTTTGGATGTTACCCTTGTGGGTGATGTAGATACAGGTACTATTATCTCCAAATTATATCTGAAACCCATAGCAGGAAACACCCTTCTACACAGTAAAAGTTCTCATCTAAAACACGTCTTCAAGGGCATTGTAAAAGGGCAACTGCTCAGGGCCAGGAGAATATGCAGCAAAGAATCTGACTTTAGGCAGGAAAGCCATGAGATCAAACACAGGCTACTAGAAAGAGGCTATAGTCACATATTAGTTAATAATGATGTAGATGAAGTAAGTAAAACAAAAAGAGAAGATGCATTACAAAGCAACCCCTCAAAAACCATTGATAAGCGTACTAATTTTATAACTCAGTATTCATCAGATTACTATAAGGTTTGCAATATTCTTAAAAAGTATTTTCCCATTTTGTATGGGGATAAACAATTGAAGCCTATTGTGGAAAAAGACTTCAAATGTGTTTATTCTAGGAACAAAACATTGGGTAATATTCTTTCCCCCAGTCAGTTACCTCACAAGCAGAGAGCCACTACTTGGCTGTCGGTAAATGGTACCTACAAATGTGGAGTATCAAGGTGTAAGGCTTGTGATTATCTCACTCATGTGTCACTAACAAAACTTATGAGACCAGTGGCTGTATTAAATGTTCCACTCATTACGTGATTTATCTCATTGAATGTACTGATAATCATCTTCAATACATTGGTATGACTACTAGAGATGTTCGTACACTAATACATGAACATCTTGGTTATATTAAGAATGAGAAGACTTGCTCTGAATTATCCAGACATTTTATTGAGGTTCATGGGGGTGATGTCAGGTCATTTAAGTGGCGGGTAGTTGAAGCCATTAGGAGACCTCCTAGGGGTGGCGAGAAGAATGCTATTCTAGCACGTCAAGAAGCTTTTTGGATTTTTAAGCTCTGCACCCAGACTCCTAATGTCTTCAACTCTGAGTTTTACCTCATCAACCATTGGTGTTGAATACAAATATCTCTATATTTCCATCTGTTAGTTAGAATTTGTCCTTATTATACTAATATAGGGGTGGCGATAAGAATGTTATTCTAGCATGCCAAGAACGTGTTTTGAATATACCTGGCATTATATGTTATCTACCCCTATGATTACTAGATGGGTATTTAGGGTTATGTGTGCATCTGTTATTCATTTACATCAGTTTGTTTCTATGTATTTCTATTTGTATAACTTAACATATATGGTTTAATGCAACATTATATTTGAATTGCAGTTTATTTATCTAACCTATGGTGCTTTAATATTTGACCATCTATTCCATAGTTTCATGATCTCTTGTTCTAAGTGTTACTGGTTTCTCTTATTGATAAGCCATTTGCTACGGAATTTGTTCTGTCTCTTTTTATACACATATGTATCGGTATATTACATAACATGTTGTATTGGACACGTGTTAGCTTATGACACATGGTACTAGGAATTATTTTGGTCTTATATTACACATGTTCTTACAGATATGAAGTAACATATTTTTGATTTCATAGTGCTCTGATGTATCATTTATTAATTGGTTTCTAATTTATTTATTTAATCAATTTATTTATTAATCATTTACTATGCACATTTTATTGCCCTTGCTGCCATTTAACTATATCTGTATGTTTAAGGCTTTTTCTAGTATCACATTTTATTGATGTTTATTATGATATGTCCCCTTGTATATATTTTCTCCTAATAGAATCCTCCTCTTCCCTCACTTTGCACCTTTACTTGTCTAATGGGTTAAGTGGGAGTTAATTTGTGTTCCCCAGTAGCCAATGCCTGTCTGGAGTAATACTTTTAAACTCCTCTTGTTTTAGTATCCAGCAGGTCTTAGATTACGGCACTACGCCGAAACTAGTAGGATCAGCTGTCTCCTGTTTGTTGTGCTGGTGCAATTGTATTTTTATCCTATTTTTGTAATAAAGTTTGAAGATTTTTTATCTGCCAAGAGACTCTTTTCCTCATTTTTTGGTATATTTCTATTGGGCTACTTGGATCCCAGTTTCTTTAAGGAGCCTCAGCAGCCTCTACTTTGATGTGGGAAGTCTTTTACCTGCTTTCCGGAAAGAGCTGAAGATACGGCACTGGAATACGGAGCTGATTGGTGTATACTCACACACCCTCGTTACCACACACCCCCTTGATGACGTCAGACGCCATACTCAATGCCATGCATGCAGTGTACACAGCGGAACAGAGTCTCATCTAGTGAATAACCCCGCACCGGAGCTGCGGTTCACCCGGATGATTGAGCCATATTTACGAATAGTGCTGTATGTGATGTACTTGGAGGCCAGGTATGATTTGAAGTCTGGTGGGGAGAATGTGCTAGCATATTGTGCTGCTTTGTTTACAATCAAAGCTTGTGGACTCTTACACACATCACTTTGCCAGTAACAAGTGCTCTCCTGGAATATTGTTATTCACATTATATTGGTGTGCATGGATGTTTGCAGGTTCTGGGGCTAATCCGCTCAAACATATATATAGTTTTGTATTGGACACAGTGACTTTTGACTTCAGAGATATTTTTTCCTGTTCCTGACCCTTACCTCCCAAAATGATTTCTTTCAGGTCAGGCCCGAACAGGGTCTTTCCTTTGAAAGGAATAGCCAAAAGCTTGGATTTAGAGGACACGTCCGCAGACCAAGATTTTAACCATAAGGCTCTGCACGCTAAAATGGAAAATCCTGCATTCTTAGCTGCCAGTTTGGCGATCTGAAAGGCAGCATCCGTAACAAACGAATTAGCCAGCTTAAGGGCCTTAATTCTATCCAGTATTTCCTCTAAAGAAGTCTCAGTCTTAAGAGACTCTTCCAAGGCATCAAACCAAAAGGCAGCCGCAGTTGTAACTGGTACAATACAGGCTGTCGGCTGTAATAGAAAACCTTGATGAACAAACAGCTTTTTCAGAAGACCCTCCAGCTTCTTATCCATAGGGTCTTTAAAAGCACAACTGTCCTCAATAGGGATAGTCGTACGCTTAGCCAGAGTAGAGATAGCGCCCTCCACCTTAGGGATCGTTTGCCAAGAATCCCGAATAGAGTCAGCTATAGGGTACATTTTCTTAAAATTAGGAGAAGGTGAGAACTGGATACCCAGTCTTTCCCATTCCCGCGTAATAATTTCCGAAATTCTCTTAGGAACCGGAAAAATGTCAGAATAAGAAGGAACAGCCACCCAGAGTTGCTAAAACCTCCCGAAGTAACAGATGGAGGTGTTCAAGCTTAAATCTGAAGGACATGACGTCCGAGTCTGTCTGAGGTAACGCACTCCCTGAGTCAGAAAGTTCCCCCTCAGACAGAAACTCCCTGAGTCAGAAAGTTCCCCCCTCAGACAGAAGCTCCCTACCCCCAAAATCAGATCCCTGGGAGGGCACATCGGAGATAGTCATCAAAGCATCAGAAGTCACAGGAACCAAAGTGGCTTCTGTCCTGCTGCGTTTGCCTTGCAACACCGGCAACTTAGATAAAACTTCTGTAAGAGTGGATGACATAACTGCAGCCATATCCGGCAGAGTAAACGAAGTGGACGCAGTTGAAGAACATGGTGTCGCTTGAGTGGGTGTTAAAGGCTGTGATGCTTGGGGAGAAACAATTGGCATACCCTGAGTCTCATCAGTCTGAGAAACATCCTGAGCTATATCTTTGTTAAAGAAAATTTGCTCTCTACATTGCAATGCCCTCTCGGTACATGAGGGACAAAAAGTAAGCGGGGGTTCCACAACGGCATTTAAACACATGGAACAAGTACTGGCTTCCAGGTCATCCATAGTAAAAAACTGAAAATTGTATTCAGTTATATCAAACACTTTTTATGCACAAACTCGTTATAGAATAAACAACTGGGCCTTTAAAAAATAAAAACTTTTGCACAGCACTCTGTGTGAATGAAAAAAACTCTTTTATAATTGTGGCCTTGAAAAATAAAAGTCGCAGTTATACGTAACCCCTGAACAGTTAACTAACTTTTAAAGGATAAATGCACCTCAAATTTCACTTCAAATTTAAACACCTCGCCACAGCTCTGCTATGGTGCTTACCTGCCCCCTCTCTGAGACAAAAGAACGTCACCCGTGCAGCAGAGTGTCTAGACTGCCTGAGTTCTAACTACCCATGCGGTCCAGACAGAACACCGGAGTCAAGTATCCAACCGGCTCCCAGACAGACACTGCACTGCCTCTACTTGCGCGCGAAAGATAGCCTCACCCATCGTGGGCGTAACAGAGTGGAACTCCCGCACGGCTCATTACTCTATAGTAAAAACAAAAATGGAGTCGCCGGAGTAGCGTTGCACCTCATAAAAGTGCCCCACATTAAGCCAGTCCCCCTGTTAATGTCACATCCTAATGCCGCAAACATAATAAAACTAATGCGATCCAAAGAGCTCCGAGAACCCCCAGCATCAGCCCACACATGAAAAGGTTACAATAGTGTATCTTACAATACTACCGCACCCTATTTTCATTATGTCCCATAATGATAGCAGCCTACTCTGTTTACCCCCAGCCATATCCTGCTCCGAGAATAATAGCGCACAGACATAGGTCAGCTTATAGAGAGAAAGCCAGTCCTTTTCTGAAGTACCAAGTGTCACTGAAAATAAAAAACTGCACATACCTTCATGTTGAGTAACAACATGACCCGTCCCACACTGCAAGAGGTCCTTCATCTCCTCCAGGAATCTGTGGGAACAAACTGGGTCTTAGATAAAATTTGCTAAGACCATATTCATCAGTGCAGCCCCTATTAGGAGTCACAGAGGAATGGATGTAATCTGCACAGACCCTATAGCTGTACCCTGAGTAAAATAGTACACACTGGCACCATTTGAAAATAAACTCTTGATTGAAGAATCTAAACTAACACCTCACTTTACCTCTTCCTATCACTAACACAGGCAAAGAGAATGACTGGGGTGGGAGGAAAGGGAGGAGCTATATATACAGCTCTGCTGTGGTGCTCTTTGCCTCCTCCTGCTGACCAGGAGGCTATAGCCCATAAGTAAGGATGAAATCCGTGGACTCGTCATATCTTGTAAAAGAAATGAAATCTTACGTACTCAATCAGAAATTTAAATCAAAAAGAAAAAGAAATATATTAGGAATGATAAAGATTATCAATCCAAACAGGTATATACATTTAATAAAAATAGAAACACTAACAGTGACTCGGATGAGGGTGATAAGAAACAGACATCTAAAACAGGTACTAAAACAAAAGATCATCCCCTTTGGGGAAACAACAAGAGGGAGTAACATCCACCCAAAAACTAGAAGGGGGAGAGGGAAAAGGAAAAAGAGCATAAATACGAGAAACAACAGCTACAGACTGACGATAATCAATCTGTCCTCCACAAACCTCACAAATGACCAGACTAATGTTCTCAGAAATGTTCTATCATTCTCTCCAGTTAAATGTCTTGACAAAGTTGAAGCAATTAAAGACCTCTATTTGCCAGGAAGCTAGCATGTCATAAGTCGTTTGCTGGAGAGGTAGATATAACCCCAGATACACACACTGATGATGTCCTTGATGCTCTAGTTTCACTAGAAAAAGAATCTGGTGACACTGATGAATGTCGTGAGCAAATCACACTCAATAGTGGTCTTAGAATGCGATCATTTTTTATGCCTAACCTAAGTAAAGTACCTGTAGGTAACACTTTTGTTAAACTGCTTGAATCTGATATAAAACGTCTTAACAATGAGGGCCCTCTTTCTGACAATTTCACAATAGGGGAAAGAAAAGCCCTATTCAAACTTGGTACTAACAAGAATATAGTGATCAAGCCGTCTGATAAGGGGGGCAACATTGTAATTCAGGACACCTCCAGATATATTGAGGAATGCTATAGGCAATTACAAGATACAATACAAAAGATTAGAATCTAATCCCTTAGATCGAATAATGTGTGGTCTTAAAATGAATTTCTATTACCCAAGATACCCACAGGTCCATAAGGAGGGGTGTAAGTATCCCCCATGCAAAAGGGATACAAGCAATTAGGTATTATTTCCAGCAACATACGACTTTTATTTGTGACCTTCTTGAATTTGCCCTAATAATTTATTTGTATTCGATGATAGATACTTCCTCCAGGTTAGGGGCACAGAGATGGGGGCAAAATTCGCCCCCTCCTATGCTTGCCTCTATCTTGGTTTCTGGGAACATATCTATGTCCAGGACTCCACCACAGTAGCGACACATATCTGTATGGCTACGCTATATAGATTATGTGTTCCTGATGTGGCTGGGTAATTTTCATCATTTTGTATGAATTTGTTTAATCACTGGACAATGAGGAATTTAATTTAAAATTTACTCTAACCTTTGATGAAAGCGAGATCAATTTTTTGGATCTATCTATAATTTAAACACCACAGGGACTACGGACAAAAATTTATCGCAAACCGACATCAACTAATAGTTTGCTGAGAGCGGAAAGCTTTCATCCTAAACACCAATTTAGACGGATCCCAGTCTCTTAATTCTTCCGAGCATGCAGAAATTGCACAACTGACCATGACTTTCGTAATGAATCCCAAAATCTGACACAGAGATTTAACCCTTTGAATGCTAATGATGGCTCAGAGCCGTCACTAGCACTCTCCCACCTTGAGGGAGATCTGGGGGCTCCCAACCGCTCCTACCCCGGCGATTGTGCCTGTAGAGAGACAAACATCGCCAGGGCTTCCCGTTTTGCCTGGTGACGTCACGCGCAATAACGTGATGACGTCACCGTGCAACTTTATTTATACTTAACAATGTTCAGCATAGGAGCAGGGGGCATGCTGCTTAGAAGCCTGTATCTCAGGCATCTAAGCAGCTACAGACCTCCAAGACCCACCATTGGAAAGATAATCGCCTAACAGTGTCAATCTTGGGGGTCTGGGAAAAAAAAAAGTACATTTATGCTTACCTGATAAATTAATTTCTTCTACGATACAACAAGTCCACGGATTTCATCCTTACTTGTGGGATATTAACCTCCTGCTAACAGGAGTCTCATATGCCAGGCGGATGATACTCCTCAGCCAAAAAGAAAGAGAGGTAGCCGTAGCTTTCTGACCCCTACGCTTTCCAGAATAAACAATGAATAATGAAGATGATTGACGGAAATCATTAGTCGCCTGTAAGTAAAACTTCAAGACACAGACCACGTCCAGGTTATGTAACAGACGCTCCTTCTTAGAAGAAGGATTAGGACACAAGGAAGGAACAACAATTTCCTGATTAATATTCTTATTTGAAACAACCTTAGGAAGGAATCCAGGTTTGGTACGCAAAACCACCTTATCAGAATGAAATATAAGATAAGGCGAATCACATTGTAATGCTGAAAGCTCAGAAACTCTACGAGCAGAACAAATAGCAACCAAAAACAAAACTTTCCAAGATAACAATTTAATATCTATGGAATGCATGGGTTCAAACGGAACCCCTTGAAGAACTCGAAGAACTAAATTCAAACTCCAGGGAGGAGTAATTGGTCTAAATACAGGCTTTATTCTGGTTAGAGCCTGACAAAAAGACTGAACATCTGGAACATCTGCCAAACATTTGTGAAGCAAAATTGACCAAGCAGAAATCTGTCCCTTTAAGGAACTCGCTGATAACCCTTTCTCCAATCCTTCTTGGAGAAAAGACAGAATCCTGGGAATCCTAACTTTACTCCATGAGTGGCCCTTGGATTCACACCAAAAAATATATTTACGCCGCCATATCTTATGATAGATCTTTCGAGTGACAGGCTTACGTGCCTGTATCAAAGTATCAATGACCGAATCTGAGAATCCCCGCTTAGATAAAATCAAGCTTTCAATCTCCAAGCAGTCAGCTGTAGAGAATTTAGATTTGGATGTTGGAAAGGTCCTTGAATGAGAAGGTCCTGTCTCAAAGGAAGTTTCCACGGTGGTAGAGAGGACATGTCCACTAGATCCGCATACCAAGTCCTGCGTGGCCACGCAGGCGCGATCAAGATTACCGAAGCTCTCTCCTGTTTGATCTGAGCAATCACGCGTGGAAGAAGAGGAAACCCTCAACCTGGATCCGTATCTTGGAAGCTTGGCATTCTGTCGAGATGCCATCAGATCCAATTCCGGTCTGCCCCATTGGAGAATCAGTGTGGCAAACACCTCCGGGTGGAGTTCCCACTCCCCTGGATGAAAAGTCTGTCGACTTAAAAAATCCGCCTCCCAGTTCTCTACTCCTGGGATGCAGATTGTCAACAGATAACAAGAGTGGGCCTCCGCCCATTGAATTATCTTGGATACTTCTGTCATCGCTAAGGAACTCCTCGTTCCCCCCTGATGATTTATATAAGCCACAGTCGTTATGTTGTCTGACTGGAATTTGATTAATTTGGCCAAAGCCAACTGAGACCATGCCTGAAGCGCATTGAATATTGCTCTCAATTCCAGAATATTGATTGGAAGTAGAGACTCCACCTGAGTCCATACACCCTGAGCCTTCAGGGAATTCCAGACTGCACCCCAGCCCAGGAGGCTGGCATCTGTTGTCACTATCACCCACGAGGGTCTGCGGAAACATGTCCCCTGGGACAGATGATCCGGCGACAACCACCAAAGAAGAGAATTTGCATAGTCCCCATTCCACTGTCCGAGCATGCACAGCTGCAGTGGTCTGAGATGAAAGCGAGCAAACGGAATGATGTCCATTGCCGCTACCATTAATCCAATTACCTCCATACACTGAGCCACTGATGGCCGAGGAATGGACTGAAGGGCTTGGGCAAGTATTTAGAATCTTTGATTTTCTGATCTCCATCAGAAAAATTTTCATGTCTACCGAGTCTATCAGAGTTCCCAAAAAGGGAACCCTTGTCCATGGAACTAGTAAACTCTTTTCTAGGTTCACCTTCCAACCGTGAGTTATCAGAAAAGACAACATTGTGTCTGTATGAGATTTCGTTAGAAGTTGACGCCTGAATCAAAATATCATCCAGATAAGGCACCACTGCTATGCCCCACGGTCTGAGAACTGCCAGAAGGGACCCTAGAACCTTTGTGAAGATCCTGGGTGCTGTAGCCAACCTGAAGGGAAGAGCCAGAAACTGAAAATGTTTGTCCAGGAAGGCAAACCTTAGGAACTGATGATAATCCTTGTGAATAGGGATATGAAGGTATGCATCCTTCAAGTCCATGGTAGTCATATATTGACCCTCCTGGATCATTGGTAAAATTGTTCGGATAGTCTCCATCTTGAACGATGGGACTCGGAGAAACTTGTTTAGACAGTTAAGATCTAAAATGGGTCTGAAAGTTCCCTCTTTTTTGGGAACCACGAAAAGATTTGAGTAAAACCCCTGTCCCTGTTCCAGTCTTGGAATGGGATGAATTACTCCCATAGTAGAGAGGTCTTTTACACAACGTAAGAACGCCTCTCTTTTTATCTGGTCTACAGATAATCGTGAAAGAAGAAATCTCCCTCTTGGGAGAAAATCCTTGAATTCCAGTTGATACCCGTGGGTCATGATTTCCAATGCCCAGGGGTCCTGAACATCTCTTGCCCAAGCCTGGGCAAAGAAAGAAAGTCTGCCCCCTACTAGATCCAATCCCAGATCGGGGGCCGCCCCTTCATGCTGTCTTTGTAGCAGCAGTGGGCTTCTTGGGTTGTTTACTTTTGTTCCAAGCCTGGTTGGGTCTCCAGACGGACTTGGACTGAGCAAAATTCCCTTCCTGCTTTGTGGAGGAAGAGGAAGCAGAGGGTACTCCTTTAAAATTTCGAAAAGAACGAAAATTATTTTGTTTACCCCTCATCTTAACAGACTTATCCTGAGGTAGGGCGTGACCTTTACCTCCAGTAATGTCAGAAATGATTTCCTTCAATTCAGGCCCGAATAGGGTCTTACCCTTGAAAGGAATAGCTAATAGCTTAGATTTTGATGACACATCAGCAGACCATAATTTTAGACATAACGCTCTACAAGCTAAAATGGCAAATCCTGCATTTTTCGCCGCCAATTTAGCAATTTAAAAGGCGGCATCTGTAATAAAAGAATTAGCTAGCTTGAGAGCCTTAATTCTATCCAAAATGTCCTCTAAAGGGGTCTCAACATTCAGAGATTCTTCTAGAGCATGAAACCAAAAAGCTGCTGCAGTAGTAACTGGAACAATGCAAGCTGTAGGTTGTAAAAGAAAACCCTGATGAATAAATAATTTCTTTAGAAGACCCTCTAACTTCTGAAAGCACAACTGTCTTTAATAGCTATAGTTGTACGCTTAGCCAGGGTAGAAATAGCTCCCTCCACCTTAGGGACCGACTGCCAAGAGTCCTGAATGGTGTCTGATATGGGATACATTTTCTTGAAATTAGGAGGGGGGGAGAACGGTATACCCAGTCTGTCCCATTCCTTTTTTATAATTTCTGAAATTCTTTTAGGAACCGGAAAAACATCAGTGTAAGTAGGTACCTCTAGATATTTGTCCATTTTACACAATTTCTCTGGTGGTATCACAATAGGGTCACAATCATCCAGAGTCGCTAAAACCTCCCGAAGTAACAGGCGGAGGTGTTCTGTCTGAGGTAACATATTTCCTGAGTCTGAAAGTTCTCCCTCAGACAACAACAATTCCCTAACCCCCAACTCAGAGCCCTGTGGGGGTACATCGGAAATAGCCAATAAAGCATCAGAGGATTCAGTATTCACATTAATACCTGACCTACTGCGTTTACCCTGTAACACTGGTAACTTAGATAATACCTCTGTAAGGGTAGTTGACATATAAAAGAATTAGACGCACTTGAGATACTTGGCGTCACTTATGTGGGCGTTAAAGGTTGTGACACTTGGGGAGAATTAGATGGCATATCCTGATTCTTTTCAGACTGAGAATCATCCTTAGGCATCCTTTCTTTACCTAAAATATGCTTTTTACATTGTAAGGCCCTTTCAGTACAAGAGGTACACAAAGTAAGAGGGGGTTCCACGTAGTCGTAGAACACCTTATTTATAGATTTCAACAACTTTTTTAAAAATGTGTACTGCGCCTTTAAGAAATAAAAAAGCGCACAATTTTTCCTATACTGCCTAAAATGTTAAATAACACTACACAATTAAATATACTGATTCAATTGGCCCAAAAAGTATTGCACCCTATAAGCAAAGAGTGAATTTACTCTCTAAGAGACATTTTATAGCAAAAAATATATGGACGTCATCCTTACAGTCTGTATAACCGCATGGGAAGCGGTTTGAAAACTAAGCCATGTTGTCCCCTTAAACACTGTTAAAAACACTGCAGCCCTATTGACTCTTTTGAAATAAAATATAAAAAAAATGTCAAGCTGCCTCTCCCAGTGTCCCATAGAATATTTCTTAGCCCAATACAATGTCAAGTAAAAATATTTTCAAACACAGGATTTTCAGTAATACCCTCTGTGTACAGGTCTACTGCTTACCCCTTCCCTTGCAGGGAGAAAATGTCAGCCAGTTCTGATATACCAAGTCTCCTCAGAAATAAAAGACTGAACATACCTCAATGCTGCTTGTAGCATGAAACCGTTCTCAACACTGAAGATTTCTCTTTCACTACCTTCAGAAGCTCCGTGGGAACCAACATGGATCTTAGTTACATCTGCTAAGATCATCAACCTCAGGGCAGAAATCTTCTTCTTCCATATCTCCCTGAGGAAAATAGTACTTTCCGGTACCATTTAAAATAAAAACAGAATTTATGCTTACCTGATAAATTACTTTCTCCAACGGTGTGTCCGGTCCACGGCGTCATCCTTACTTGTGGGATATTCTCTTCCCCAACAGGAAATGGCAAAGAGTCCCAGCAAAGCTGGCCATATAGTCCCTCCTAGGCTCCGCCCACCCCAGTCATTCGACCGACGGACAGGAGGAAATATATATAGGAGAAACCATATGGTACCGTGGTGACTGTAGTTAGAGAAAATAATTCATCAGACCTGATTAAAAAACCAGGGCGGGCCGTGGACCGGACACACCGTTGGAGAAAGTAATTTATCAGGTAAGCATAAATTCTGTTTTCTCCAACATTGGTGTGTCCGGTCCACGGCGTCATCCTTACTTGTGGGAACCAATACCAAAGTTTTAGGACACGGATGAAGGGAGGGAGCAAATCAGGTTACCTAAACGGAAGGCACCACAGCTTGCAAAACCTTTCTCCTAAAAATAGCCTCCGAAGAAGCAAAAGTATCAAATTTGTAAAATTTGGCAAATGTGTGCAGTGAAGACCAAGTCGCTGCCTTACATATCTGGTCAACAGAAGCCTCGTTCTTGAAGGCCCATGTGGAAGCCACAGCCCTAGTGGAGTGAGCTGTGATTCTTTCAGGAGGCTGCCGTCCGGCAGTCTCATAAGCCAATCGGATAATGCTTTTAAGCCAAAAGGAAAGAGAGGTAGAAGTCGCTTTTTGACCTCTCCTTTTACCAGAATAAACAACAAACAAGGAAGATGTTTGTCTGAAATCTTTAGTAGCCTCTAAATAGAACTTTAGAGCACGGACAACGTCCAAATTGTGTAACAAACGTTCCTTCTTTGAAACTGGATTCGGACACAAAGAAGGTACAACTATCTCTCCTGGTTAATATTTTTGTTAGAAACAACTTTAGGAAGAAAACCAGGCTTAGTACGCAAAACCACCTTATCTGCATGGAACACCAGATAAGGAGGAGAAACTGGATTCGGACACAAAGAAGGTACAACTATCTCTCCTGGTTAATATTTTTGTTAGAAACAACTTTAGGAAGAAAACCAGGCTTAGTACGCAAAACCACCTTATCTGCATGGAACACCAGATAAGGAGGAGAACACTGCAGAGCAGATAACTCTGAAACTCTTCTAGCAGAAGAAATTGCAACCAAAAACAAAACTTTCCAAGATAGTAACTTAATATCTATGGAATGTAAGGGTTCAAACGGAACCCCTTGAAGAACTGAAAGAACTAGATTTAGACTCCAGGGAGGAGTCAAAGGTCTGTAAACAGGCTTGATCCTAACCAGAGCCTGAACAAATGCTTGAACATCTGGCACAGCTGCCAGTCTTTTGTGTAGTAAGACAGATAAAGCAGAGATCTGTCCCTTTAGAGAACTTGCAGATAATCCTTTCTCTAAACCTTCTTGAAGAAAGGAGAGAATCTTAGGAATTTTTATCTTATTCCATGGGAATCCTTTGGATTCACACCAACAGATATATTTTTTCCATATTTTATGGTAAATTTTTCTAGTTACAGGTTTTCTGGCCTGAACCAGAGTATCTATCACAGAATCTGAAAACCCACGCTTTGATAGAATCAAGCGTTCAATCTCCAAGCCGTCAGTTGGAGGGAAACCAGATTTGGATGTTCGAATGGACCTTGAGCAAGAAGGTCCTGTCTCAAAGGTAGCTTCCATGGTGGAGCCGATGACATATTCACCAGGTCTGCATACCAAGTCCTGCGTGGCCACGCAGGAGCTATCAAGATCACCGAGGCCCTCTCCTGATTGATCCTGGCTACCAGCCTGGGAATGAGAGGAAACGGTGGGAATACGTAAGATAGGTTGAAAGTCCAAGGTGCTACTAGTGCATCTACTATAGTCGCCTTGGGATCCCTGGATCTGGACCCGTAGCAAGGAACCTTGAAGTTCTGACGAGACGCCATCAGATCCATGTCTGGAATGCCCCATAATTGAGTTATTTGGGCAAAGATTTCCGGATGGAGTTCCCACTCCCCCGGATGAAATGTCTGACGACTCAGAAAATCCGCTTCCCAATTTTCCACTCCTGGGATGTGGATCGCAGACAAGTGGCAGGAGTGATCCTCCGCCCATTGAATTATTTTGGTCACTTCCTTCATCGCCAGGGAACTCTTTGTTCCCCCTTGATGATTGATATAAGCAACAGTCGTCATGTTGTCTGATTGGAACCTTATGAATTTGGCCTTTACTAGTTGAGGCCAAGTTCTGAGAGCATTGAATATCGCTCTCAGTTCCAGAATGTTTATCGGGAGAAGAGACTCTTCCCGAGACCATAGACCCTGAGCTTTCAGGGATTCCCAGACCGCACCCCAGCCCACTAGACTGGCGTCGGTCGTGACAATGACCCACTCTGGCCTGCGGAAGCTCATTCCCTGGGACAGATGATCCAGGGTCAGCCACCAACGGAGAGAATCTCTGGTCTTTTGATCTACTTGAATCATTGGAGACAAGTCTGTATAATCCCCATTCCACTGTTTGAGCATGCACAGTTGTAATGGTCTTAGATGAATTCGTGCAAAAGGAACTATGTCCATTGTTGCAACCATCAATCCTATTACTTCCATGCACTGCGCTATGGAAGGACGAGGAACAGAATGAAGCACTTGACAAGAGCTTAGAAGTTTTGATTTTCTGACCTCTGACAGAAAAATCCTCATTTCTAAGGAACTCTTGTTGACGGGGACAGAGAACTCTTTTCTTTGTTCACCTTCCATCCGTGAGATGTGAGAAAGGCTAGAACGATGTCCGTATGAGCCTTTGCTTTTGACAGGGACGACGCTTGTATTAGAATGTCGTCCAAGTAAGGTACTACTGCAATGCCCCTTGGTCTTAGAACCGCTAGAAGGGACCCTAGCACCTTTGTGAAAATCCTTGGAGCAGTGGCTAATCTGAATGGAAGAGCCACAAACTGGTAATGTTTGTCCAGAAAAGCGAACCTTAGGAACTGATGATGTTCTTTGTGGATAGGAATATGTAGGTACGCATCCTTTAGATCCACGGTAGTCATAAATTGACTTTCCTGGATGGTGGGTAGAATCGTTCGAATAGTTTCCATTTTGAACGATGGTACCCTGAGAAATTTGTTTAGGATCTTCAAATCCAAAATTGGTCTGAACGTTCCCTCTTTTTTGGGAACTACGAACAGATTGGAATAAAATCCCATTCCTTGTTCCTTTATTGGAACTGGGTGTATCACTCCCATCTTTAACAGGTCTTCTACACAATGTAAGAATGCCTGTCTCTTTATTTGGTTTGAGGATAAGTGAGACTTGTGGAACCTTCCCCTTGGGGGTAGTTCCTTGAATTCCAGGAGATAACCTTGAGAAACTATTTCTAGCGCCCAAGGATCCTGAACATCTCTTGCCCAAGCCTGAGCAAAGAGAGAGAGTCTGCCCCCCACCAGATCCGGTCCCGGATCGGGGGCTACTCCTTCATGCTGTTTTGTTAGCAGTGGCAGGCTTCTTGGCCTGCTTACCCTTGTTCCAGCCTTGCATTGGTTTCCAGGCTGGTTTGGGTTGTGAGGCATTACCCTCTTGCTTAGAGGATGCAGAATTAGAGGCTGGTCCATTTCTGCGAAAGGGACGAAAATTAGGCTTATTTTTAGCCTTAAAAGACCTATCCTGTGGAAGGGCGTGGCCCTTTCCCCCAGTGATGTCTGAAATAATCTCTTTCAAATCAGGTCCAAATAAAGTTTTACCTTTGAAAGGAATGTTAAGCAATTTTGTCTTGGATGACACATCCGCTGACCAAGACTTTAGCCAAAGCGCTCTGCGCGCCACTATAGCAAACCCTGAATTTTTCGCCGCTAATTTTGCTAATTGCAAAGCGGCATCTAAAATAAAAGAGTTAGCCAATTTAAGTGCGTGAACTCTGTCCATAACCTCCTCATATGGAGTTTCTCTACTGAGCGACTTTTCTAGTTCCTCGAACCAGAACCACGCTGCCGTAGTGACAGGAACAATGCATGAAATTGGTTGTAGAAGGTAGCCTTGCTGTACAAAAATCTTTTTAAGCAAACCTTCCAATTTTTTATCCATAGGATCTTTGAAAGCACAACTATCTTCGATAGGAATAGTAGTGCGTTTGTTTAGAGTAGAAACTGCCCCCTCGACCTTGGGGACTGTCTGCCATAAGTCCTTTCTGGGGTCGACCATAGGAAATAATTTCTTAAATATAGGGGGAGGAACAAAAGGTATGCCGGGCTTTTCCCACTCTTTATTTACTATGTCCGCCACCCGCTTGGGTATAGGAAAAGCGTCGGGGGGCACCGGAACCTCTAGGAACCTGTCCATCTTGCATAATTTCCCTGGAATGACCAAATTGTCACAATCATCCAGAGTAGATAACACCTCCTTAAGCAGTGCGCGGAGATGTTCTAATTTAAATTTAAATGTCACAACATCAGGTTCAGCTTGATGAGAAATTTTTCCTGAATCTGAAATTTCTCTCTCAGACAAAACCTCCCTCATGGCCCCTTCAGATTGGTGTGAGGGTATGACAGAACAATTATCATCAGCGTCCTCTTGCTCTTCAGTGTTTAAAACAGAGCAATCGCGCTTTCTCTGATAAGTAGGCATTTTGGATAAAAGATTTGCTATGGAGTTATCCATTACAGCCGTTAATTGTTGCATGGTAATAAGTATTGGCGCACTAGATGTACTAGGGGCCTCCTGCATGGGCAAAACTGGTGTAGACACAGTAGGAGATGATGTAGTATCATGTTTACTCCCCTCATTTGAGGAATCATCTTGGGCAATATCATTATCTGTGGCAGTACTGTCCTTACTTTGTTTGGACGCTATGGCACAATTATCACATAAATTTAAATGGGGAGACACATTGGCTTTCATACATATAGAACATAGCTTATCTGAAGGTACAGACATGTTAAACAGGCTTAAACTTGTCAATAAAGCACAAAAAACGTTTTAAAATAAAACCGTTACTGTCACTTTAAATTTCAAACAGAAAACACTTTATTACTGAATATGTGAAAAAGTATGAAGGAATTGTTCAAAAATTACCAAAATTTCACCACAGTGTCTTAAAGCCTTAAAAGTATTGCACACCAAATTTCAGAGCTTTAACCCTTAAAATAACGGAACCGGAGCCGTTTTTCAATTTAACCCCTATACAGTCCCAGATATAGTCTTTGCTAAGACCCAACCAAGCCCTGAGGGGAATACGATACCAAATGACGCCTTCTAAAAGCTTTTTCAGAGATTCTTAGATCCTCACACATGCATCTGCCTGCCCTGCTCTCAAAAACAACTGCGCATTAATGGCGCGAAAATGAGGCTCAGTCTATGACTAGAAAGGCCCCCTGACTGAAAAAGGTGTCCAATACAGTGCCTGCCGTTTTATAAGCGTTCCCCAAGATTATAAATGCCAATTGTTAGCCTAAATCTGAATAATATGCACAAATAAAGCAATCGATTTAGCCCATAAAAATGTCTACCAGTTTTTTAGCCCATAATAAGCCCTTTATTCTGTTTGTTTGACTAAGAAAATGGCTTACCGGTCCCCATGAGGGGAAATGACAGCCTTCCAGCATTACACAGTCTTGTTAGAAATATGGCTAGTCATACCTTAAGCAGAAAAGTCTGCTGTTTCCCCCAACTGAAGTTACTTCATCTCAACAGTCCTATGTGGAAACAGCAATCGATTTTAGTTACTGTCTGCTAAAATCATCTTCCTCTTACAAACAGAAATCTTCATCCTTTTCTGTTTCAGAGTAAATAGTACATACCAGCACTATTTTAAAATAACAAACACTTGATAGAAGACTAAAAACTACATTTAAACACCAAAAAACTCTTAACCATCTCCGTGGAGATGTTGCCTGTGCAACGGCAAAGAGAATGACTGGGGTGGGCGGAGCCTAGGAGGGACTATATGGCCAGCTTTGCTGGGACTCTTTGCCATTTCCTGTTGGGGAAGAGAATATCCCACAAGTAAGGATGACGCCGTGGACCGGACACACCAATGTTGGAGAAAAACTTCTTGATTGAATAATCTAAAACTAACACTTCACTTTACCTCTTCCTATTAATAACACAGGCAAAGAGAATGACTGGGGCTGGAGGGAAGGGATGAGCTATATATACAGCTCTGTTGTGGTGCTCTTTGTCACTTCCTGTTAGCAGGAGGTTAATATCCCACAAGTAAGGATGAAATCCGTGGACTCGTCGTATCTTGTAGAAGAAAAAAGTTTAAAAAAATTTGTTCAAAATTTTTTAAAACATTTAAAAATCTTAGCACCCAGGTGGGAAAGTACTTTACACTCAAAGGGTTAAAGATCAAGGCTACCCGAAGAAACTCATTAGTAATGCTTCAATGTATAAATGAGAGGTCCCAACAGGATAGTCTCATTAGACTCATATCACATACTAATAAGAAACAAAGACAGGGTAACAAACAATCTATAGTGAGATATATTACACAGTACAATGAGGGTTGGGAGGACATACGTAACATTATGAAACAATATTGGCATATTCTACATACAGATGCCAAATTAAGTTCTATTTTCACAGTACAGCCACACATGACAGCACGCAGGGCACCAAACCTGCGTAACAGTCTAGTACACAGTCATTTTGTCAGAATCCCAAACCTCCAAAACTGGTTACAGAGTGTGAATATGGAACTAGGCTGCTATCCATTTAAACAATGTAAGGCTTGTAACCATATTGAAAAAATTAGATTCTTTTCAGACAGAACAGGAAAAGTGTATAACGTGTAGAACTGAGGGTTTAGTGTATTTAGCAAAATGCAGTTGTTCCCTTTATTACGTAGGTAAAACTGCGAGAGCACTACGCGATAGGGTTCTTGAACACCTCAGAGATATTGAGAGATATAGCGAGACATTTCAAACTCTGTCATAATTCCTCTACAAGAGTTTTAAAGGTAATAGGAATTGACCGAGCACGTCTAGGCATTCAAATCAATCTAGGTCACTTCCTCTAATAAGCTTTGTTTGATTATAGACTAATTTACACTTCGAGTAACCTATACACATGTATATGTCAGCAAAGATTTAATTTATATTGTTAATTGCTCATGCTTTCTATTGTCAAAATCTAATATAATATTTGTGTATATTGTATTTATATTATACAGCCATGATGCCACTGTTGTTATAGTGTGATTTATATGTAACCCTTAATTTTTTCTAAGTATATAACCGATACAATGAAACTAGCAACTATGAAAAATGTAAATAGTCACTTTTCCCTAAGCAATGAGGGGAACCTATATTCACTGGCTAAAGTTTCCGAAGGACGTTACACAGATAATTCCCTTAAAACAGGAAGTGTTATCTGCAAGTTATATATGCCCGGGTGAAGCTTATTACAGGTGAAACGTACGTTGACTTTTCTCAGCTTTAAAGGGACACTATACCTAAACATTTTCTTTCATGATTAAGGTAGAGAATATAATTTTAAACAACATTCCAATTTACTTCTATTATCTAATTTGCTTCATTCTTTAGATATACTTTAATGAAGAAATAGCAATGCACAAGGTGGACCAATCACAGGAGGCATCTATGTGCAGCTACCAATCAGCAGCTACTAAGCATATCTAGATATGCTTTTCAGCAAAGAATATCAAGAGAATGAAGCAAAATAGATAATAGGAGTAAATTAGAAAGTTATTTATTTTCTAAATCATGAAAGAAAAAATTTGGGTTTCATGTCCCTTTAAGGACACTGACGACAGACAAGAGTCCCCTGAAGGACTAATCCTACTACTTATTCAATGCCGAAGGGAAGTATGTGTCTTTTGTCACTGGTTGTTAGAACGTACCGCATATTGTGTTCCGTATTCCAGGGAGCAGGCATCGGGTAAGACTTCCTGATTTCTCTGCAGCTAGGATTGACCGAGGTGAGTTGGCTACTGACTGTGTTTGAGATTAGCACACTCCCCTCAGTACAAATAACACAAGCGGGTACTAGACCAGTGTATGTTACCGGTTTCGGCCCTTGGTAGTAGTGGATATTTCAATCTCTTCAGTGCCTGCTTATTTCCAGCATCGGTTGGATTCTCTTCATGCAAATCGGACGGATTCCTTTTAAAAGATCTCATTTCAAGAACTGTGACCACACAACTTTGGAAAGTGCACTATCCTTGTGTTAAAAGAACTATCTTGGATGACACAGTATACCTGGATAGTATTATCTTGCTTTGAAGTGTAATACTTCATGAGTACCTTCCTATCTTGAGCTATTGTGTTCTTAATATATTTTATGTATTGTCACACATGTTTGTTTATTCACTACTGCTGATTTGATTTATCACTAGTTGATGGTGTCTGTATTCACTTTTATAAGGGGTATCTCCCTTTGTGATTAATCAGGTTTGATTTGACTAGAGTGCTGTTGTGGGGTCTCTGTTTTTCTTCTTAATTTTTTTTATCCAAACAAGGTCTTACCCTTGTAAGATAGCATTTGTCAAAAGACTCTTGCCTAGATTACGAGTTGTGCGTTAGGAGGGGTGCGTTAGTTACGTGTACTTTATTTCCTTTGCGCACTTTTCTTAACGTAGGTATTACGAGTCTCAAAACAACCTTGTAACGCATCGCGGTAACATGACTACCGCGTTTATTTTATACGCGTAATCACGGCAGCGTTAAACATTCTCCCATAGAGATCAATGATAAATCAAAGAAGCACGCATTTTTCAGCTAACACTCGATCTCGCGAGAAATACGCACTGCTCTGTCATATTGCGTATACCACATAATGCACAACAAAAACACACAGCAAATGTACTAACAACAATCAAGCAACATAGCACATATGCATTACACATTCACAATCAGAAAAGAAAAACAATAAACATGATTTACACTAAACAAGGAATACAGAAATACCTTACGATCTTTTAACACGGAACAAAACAACACGAAAAAAGATTTGCACACTCATACACAAACAAAACATTTGCATTCAAGATTACGGAACATTAGTACAAAGAAACATTTACACCACTTCACAAATACGACACCATCACAAATATGGATTTACATTTACTGATAATTTTTGGGGACAATGTTATGGAAAACGATCACTATGACATCATCACATTATACACATTCCACAAATACTAACTCAATATGAGCTTGCCCAAATTCACACAACTAATACACATTGCACACATACTAATTACTAACAAAGCACACCTGAATATACTTTACTTGGCAAACCAGTAAATCATTAAACATTTACATAGGGTATATAAGCACGCCACAAGCATGGCTTCCTTGACTGTGTTGCTGGAGAATTTTTGGAGATTAGAGAGTTAGAGAGTTGGTATTGTGCGATTTAGTGAGTGAGTTAGGTAGTGGTAGTGTGAGAGAGTGAGATAGTTAGTGGCATTGTGAGATTTAGTGAGTTAGTTAGTGGTAGTGTGAGATTTCGTGAGTTAGTTAGTGGTAGTGTGAGATAGTGAGAGAGCAGTAGTGAACGAGAGTTTGTTTGGGTGAGTGTGCGAGTGATTTTTCTGAATACTTAACACATTTACACGCAAACACATTCAATACATACATACACTTATCAATAACACTACATACACTCCATACCCCATACCCTCTCATACTACACTCCATACCCCATTCCCTGTAATTCCATTCCCTTTCATCCCATTCCCTGTAATCCCATACCTCATTCCCTGTAAGCCCATACCCATCCCATAGTTAGATTTGGTTTACATATCCTCATTTTAGTCTTTTTATACATTTGTGTCTGTTTAAGAAGCCTTACCCTCTTTTATTTATATCCCTTTCACACTTTGAGCACTTTCTTTTTTTTTCATTTTTGTTATTTATTTTGACCCCCTTTCATTTGGGCACATTCACTTTTTGTTGGAGTATGTCGGGAGGTTTGGATAGGGGGCAGATTAGCCCGCAGCTATTAGAGCTGATTAGGCAGGAGTTTAGAGAGTATTCAAAGAAAATGGATAGCAGCACCACCAAGGAAAGAGTTATAAATCTTTATTTAAGCCATCATAGCCCAATAAAATGACAACGTTTCGGTTAAACAACCTTAATCATGATTAAGGTTGTTTAACCGAAACGTTGTCATTTTATTGGGCTATGATGGCTTAAATAAAGATTTATAACTCTTTCAATGGTGGTGCTGCTATCCATTTTTTTTTTAATACTGACATTTGGAGACTAAGGTGCTGGTCTTGGGCAGCGTGCATACCTGCATATATTGCTGAGTCCCACATTGGGAGTTATCTTGGTGATGGAACTTTCTTACTTTTAGGAGTGTAGAGAGGAGATTGTAGAGGAGGTTAGGCAGGAGAGGGGGAGAGGGAGAGGAACAGGACAGGAAGGGGGGAGGAAGCGGTGGGTGGACCCGGCCACTTTGTTCAAGATGAACAAGTGGCTGGGTTCAGTGGCGGCCAGCATAGAGCTTCACAGTCCGGGAAACAGAGGCTCACATCACAGGGGAAAGCCAAGCTGACTTGGGAGGCGAGATATACTATGGAGGAGAAGGAGGCCTCATAGAGGCTTATATGGAGAGGGCTAGGAGGCTGCAGGCTCAGAAGGTTACCCCTAGGGAGAAGAGGAAGCTATGGCTGGAGATCATGGATGCCGTTAATGCAGTGTGGGTCCATAACAGGGATATCAAGTCCATACAGCATCGTTACCGGGACTGCAAAATGGAACTCAAAAGAAAGCTCTCGAGGGAGAACCAATATCTAACAGGGACCGGTGGCGGTCCTGAAATGATTGTGGAGTATTCCCGATGGAAGGAAATGTTGCATCCCAGCATCTCCGAGGTGGCCGTAGTAGGTATCGGAGGAGTCGATACCAGGAATCTGCCACTCTCATCTGCCGGTAAGCTCATTTAATAATCTCTTTACATCAAAAATAATTAATGTATTTAAGGATATGATTAACACTATTACGCATTTTTAGACATTATTACGTAAACGCATTCACAATTACCTTGCGAAAGTTGCATTTCACGAAAAGCCATCACATTAGTATCTAGGCTACAGGTTAGGTGTGTATTTAATCAGACTGAAAACAAATGCAAAAAAACATTCAGATTGACCAGATAGATATCAGAAACATGGTTTGGAAAATGCGGAAATCGTATTGATTGTTGTATGTATATGAAAGTGTATTAATGAGGCTGCCTTTGTAATTCTATTGTAAGCAAAAGCTTTTACATCTTTATTTGGAACTGTGCTAATATCTCAATTTCTTTCTTTTTACAATATACAGAGTCTAAGCCTGGGGAGGAGGCAGCAAAGCACCCACAGGCTCCTCCTTCACCCAGGTATGAGAGTGGTGGAGATGACTCGCCACCTCTGGGAGACATGGAAGACATCCCTCTATCCTCATCCTCGGAAGAAGCCCCCACTGCAGAAAAGATCCCTGCAACAGCCCCTCCTGCACCAGCAAGCCCGGCCATGCACCAGCAGCCCCTCCTGCACCAGCAGCCCACCGTGCACCAGCAGCCTCTCAGGAGGAGATAGCAGAGGTACAGATATTAAGAGATTTTTTGGAAGAGATGCGTGCCTCCCGGAGGGAAAATGTGGAAAGCAGAATCCAGCTGACAGAAGCAATTAATGACATGACCAAAGAGAGATCTTGCATACTCTGAGAGATATATTGCAGGTCCTCTGGGAAGCGCATGGAGTCCATGGAGGCAGATTGTTTGCAGAGTGTGTTTTACAAGTGTGTGGACACCACATCATCACATACATATCCTTGTTCATTACATTGATTGGTTTCTGTGATGTGATGCCCAAACTGTTTCCCCAATCTCAAACAAAATGACCATTACAATTATACATGATGGCATATCACTGTTTTGATGCCAACAACACAGCTTAAAGGGACATTCAGAACATTAATTATTGTTGGTTACAAAGAAAACACTTTATTACAAATTATCACGTTTGGAAAAACCAGACTTATAGAAATAAACGTTTTACTTCTGTGATTAACCTTGTATCTATGCCTCTGAAAAATGACCACTTATTTCAGTTCTTTTGACAGACCGCCATTTCAGCCAATCACTGATAAATCCAGGGTAACTATACGGCATAAGCTCAATGTTTACTATATGAAACACAAAAATAATGCCCTCTAGTGGTCAAAATGCATTCAGATTAGATGCACTCTTCAAGGTCTAAGAAATGAGCAGATGAACCTCCTAGGTTTAACTATCAACTAAGAATACCAAGAGAAATAAGAATAATTGGTGATAAACGTTTGAGATATATTTTATACAAATTGCATTTTTGGAGATTAAAATCATTACTGTTTTGCTTTACTTGACTGTCCCTTTAAATAAGAACATATGCTAACATATACTAATCATTAGGGATTGTTGGTATATCTACATGTACTTGTTCAAGCAAGAAAATATTTGAATAGGATACTAAGCCTGTATGCCATATTTCTATTGACATATTAAATAAAGACATTTCATTTAGAAGGAATCTGGTTTCATGTCATTTTAAGAGTTACATTAGAAATATATGCTCACAGTAATATATTTGGAGATTAACAATGTGGAACTCATACATGACACAATACTGAGCATTTATATTAAAGGGACAGTATACACTCATTTTCAGAGAACTGCATGTAATAGACACTACTATAAAGAACAAGATGCCCACATACTGATATAAAAATCCATGATAAAACGGTTTAAAGACTTACTTAGAAACTCTCACTTTAGCTATGTTGAAAAGTTAGCTGGAAAGCCCATTGCAAGTTGGAAATAATACAATTCCCTTCTTTTGCATATGAAAAGACCCTTTACACAAACAGGAGCAAGCTGGAGAAGGTAGCTGGTGGTACTCACATCAAACTTTGAGGCTTGGTTAGGAGTCAGAAAATCACAGCAATGGTATTTAAAATACGCAAAACTAAACATTTAAGAGAAATAAGGACTATATAAATAGATCATGTACAAAACATATATGCTAAGAATAAATGAGTGTATAATGTCCCATTAAGAAAAAATAACATGACATAACATCTAGAATAAGTAGGCATCTCATATATTTAGCATATGATAAAGGTCAATGCATATTGATTACTTGATTCAAATACAATAGCGCATCTTTAGCAATTCGATATGTAGAAAATTCAACACAACACAGTAATTTTTTATAAAAATGAAATTATTGTTGACAAACATTAAACAAGATGGACTATATTCATGGATTTGCACTTGCCTCGGAATATATTATACATGAAAACATATTGCCTACATTCGTTTCTTCAATGAGACAGCCATCAAAAGAGATTTTTGTGTTCTTCATCAGCTGTGGTTCAACAATGTACATGATTGACACAATCCATACTCGCCATGGTTTTAAACTTGGATTCTCATTCACAAACGTGGTTTACGTGCAAAATCAAATATTGAGGGACTACGTAAGCCAATCAGACGGATTTAATACCTTGGCATATGACGTCTTAAGCAATATGGCGCATCCGAGATTGTGTAAAATGTCAGCCAATCCAAGGCGCATCCGAGGTTGCATAAAAACATCAGCCAATCCTTGAAATTTTTCAGCTTGGCATGTGACGTCTTAATCAACATGGCGCATCCGAGATTGCGTAAAGCCAATCCAAGGCACATCCGAGGTTGCGCAAAAACGTCAGCCAATCCTTGAAATTTTACAGCTTGGCATGTGACGTCTTAACCAACATGGCACATCTGAGATTGCGTTAAAACGTCAGTCAATCCAAGGCGTATCCGAGGTTGCGTAAAAACGTCAGCCAATCCTTGAAATTTTACAGCTTGGCATGTGACGTCTTAACCAACATGGCACATCCGAGATTGCTTAAAAATGTCAGCCAAGCCAAGGCGCATCTGAGGTTGCGTAAAAACGCCACCCAATCCTTGACATTTTACAGCTTGGCATGTGACGTCTTAACCAACATGGCGCATCTGATATCGCGTGAAAACGTCAGCCAATACTTGGACTCCTTTTACAGCTTTGCATGTCAATAAGAAACGTATTTATATTTTAAAAACTTGTATGTGCTATATTGTTATCTATGAATATCACGCTAGATAACGTAATTCTGTGATATATGAAATAGAATCCATTCTTGGTAACAGGCATATATTTTATTAGAATAAGAGGATTATTAACCATTTATGAAGCAGCAGGGTTTAAATGGTCATAAAACACACATTTTATGTTCCACGATTATGTACGAGATTGAAATTTGAACTACTTTTGAAAATGTAAGTATATTATTTAAATTTGCTTCTTTTTCTTGTTATCTTTTGATGAAATGTGTTTAGAGGTAATCTCAAGAGCAGAAAAATAAGATGTTCTAACTGCTGATTGGTGGCTACATAGATACCGATTGTCATTGGTTCACCTATGTGTTCATTTAGAGACCAGTAGTGCCCTGCTGCTCCTTAAACCAATGATACAAAGAGACTTCTGAAAATTTTAGAAGTTATGTAAATAAAAATTCTAAATAATCGTATGTTAGACTAGACATAAATGAGAAATAATGCTATGAGATACATTATGAAAATAGGGATTGGGTATACATTATATGTTAACTATAGCTATGGTGTCCATCTTTACGCTTTAAAAAGGGACACATGAGAAATACATATGTCAGGGATGTTTTCAGATATGTTTTAAGATTTATTTTGAATAAGAATAATGACATGTATTTATCATATGTGTCACTTGTTCAAGTTGAAATATGGTCAGCCTACCTTATAGCAATATCTCGTTGGATAATTAAAGAGAAACAATAATAAGAGAAATATATTAATCAGCTAACATTTGCACATTACACACAGTGATTGCTTTTGTTAGACTACTACTATAAGATATAAGTGAAATTGGAATACATGTGCTGTCAACATTCAAAAATAGTCTTTTAAAAATTAATATATGTCATTGTTGATGTCAAAAGGACCAAAAACATTTATAAATGCATATCCATTCATAAAGAATTGTGGTCATCATCACTTAAAGGGACATGAAATACAAAGAATTAAGTTCAGGATCAAATTCATAATTTACATAGATTATATCAGTTTAATAAACTTGGGATCATTTGTTAAAGGTGCATCAATTCACAAATTATTTAGAAATGAACACATGGATGAGCCAACAACAACCAATATATATATATATATATATATATATATATATATACACACAAACAACAATCAACATCTAGAACCTCACTTCTCTGCTAATCATGATCTTGCTAAAATAAACCTTTCTGCAAAGTATATCAACAAAATTAAGCATATTAAATAAGAGATGTAAATAATATATTTATTAAAAAATGTATTATATATCTGATTCATGTCCCTTTAAGGATTAACCACATAAAATATAGATTTTAATCAGGGACATGAATAAAGAGGACAAATAATATCTTAATGACATTTATTTGATTATGATGTCATGAAAAAGAAAGAAATAAGATAACGTTAAAAAAAGTCATATTGATAAATCAGCCCCATTGGAGCCATCTGACAATGTGAAAGTGTGCATCACAGTCCTTGGAGGGAGTTGACAAGGGCCAACACAGCCCCATTGGAGCCATTTGACAAGGTGAAAGAGTGCATCAGAGTCCTTGGAGGGAGTTGACAAGGGCCAACACAGCTCCATTGGAACCATTTGACAAGGTGTCATAGTGCATCAGAGTCCTTGGAGGGAGTTGACAAGGGCCAACACATACCCATTGGAGCCATTTGACAAGGTGCCATAGTGCATCACAGTCCTTGGAGGGAGTTGATAAGGGCCAACACAGACCCATTGGAGCCATCTGACAAGGCGAAAGAGTGCAACAGGCACAACAACAAAAAACAAAAAAGGCCAAATGGCAACAATAAATACAAACAAAGTAACACATGGATGGAAGATTTGTATCTGCGCCCTCGGAGCATCTCCGGATCCTCCACTTATGGGGCATCAGCATCACCCTCATCATCCTGTGCATTTCCAGCTGCGGATTCAAGCATTGACTCTAAACGCATCATACGAAGTAGAGTCAAGCACTGAATCCGTAGCTGGGCATGCATGGTGTCATGCATCCTTCCCAGAAACAGACTGTTCCTCAGCATGGTCTGCTCTATACGTGCTAGAGCCTCTAGCGTTAACCATGCTGAGTCACAACCTAAAATAAAGAAAATTATTGATAATTACAGAATATAATAAAAAGAGAGCAAAGAGACATTGTAATAATCAAGACTAATCATTATTATAATTAAATATTCTATATAGAAGATTTATACATTAAATATGTTCTTCAGACATAAACCATTAAAGGGACAGTTTACTCAAAAATAATCTCCCCTTTAATTGGTTCACAGTGATACACTTTACCTGCTTGAGTGTATTAAATTGTTTATTAGTATTTACATTGTCCTTACATTGGCATTGGAAATAGTTTATTTTGCCTGTGGTATCCACACCTATCCTTAAACCATTTGGCCTTGAAGCCAAGCTGTGTAAACACAGCAAGCAGAAGAAATTACACTCCCAATGGGTTATAGAAGAGATAAGGTACTAAAAAGTAAATTTTCTATTGTTCTATCCAAGTAGTGGTGATTGGTATATGGAGTTATATGAGATAAACTGTTATCTCATGTTATAATGTGGATTTCGAATGATATTTACATCTGTGGCTGGGATGGACAATCCGACACCCAGGACAATGAAGGTGGGGACTGGGGGGAAAGTCTGGCTGGGGAGGGAAGGGGGGAGGGATGGGATTGGGCTGCCACTCTGGGGTAGCCCGTACAGCTGGGGAGTCAGGGGCCTGGTGAGTTGGGGTCTGGGCAGATGGGGGAGCTGTACAGGCGGAAATACGGGCAGAGTCGCGAGGGGGGGAAAAGGGGCGATTTTTGGGAGGGACAGGAGGAATGGGAAGGGCCGGGAGTGGCTTCTGCCTAGGGAGGGGCTACTGCCTGGGGAGAGGCTTCTGCCTGGGGAGGGGCTGGAGGCTGATGCCCAGAAGTGGAAGGTCAATCTGAAATATATAACAAAAATATATAAACATATATGATATCAAAAAATATTAGTATCTTTAAAGAAACAACGATTCAACATTAGTTAAAGTCTGGATTCTTGTTTTCATAAAATATTGATACAAGGTCACAATAATTACTATGTTTTAAGTTATTGATTGATTGGACTCAAATATAATTACTTTGACGATTTCATTGATCCTTTCAACTCTGAATCTTCCCTGTTATTTTTCATGTAACATTTCATAAATACATTACAAATCATATTTATCAAAGGCAACATTATGTGCTAATATTTAGGATTTGATAATATATTTATCTTTTGGATAATATTTTGGTATGCATGTATGCATTTGATATTGAAATGCAATAGAGTTCTGTTAGACACATGCCCGTGGATTGATTTCTGAAAATTTTAAATTTGAATAATATGGTAGTGTGTAATATTCTGAAATTGAAATGTCCACTCCACCTAACCTTTTAAACCAGGTACACACTGATTGACATATATATTTCCGGCATTGCCTTTGTAATCTTTAATGTTCTAATTTAAAGCTTGATGCTTCAATCAATTACTCTTCAAAATATTTACACAGTAGATACTACCATTCATATTATCTATTAATAATATAATCTTCTCTATCATCTGATTCAATTTTCAGATTAATGTTGTGAATCTCTCTTTTACATTAAATGTATGTCATCACAATATTAAGAGACATTTATCAATGCATGCTTTAATTTTGTGGAATAACAGAATTTATGCTTACCTGATAAATTACTTTCTCCAACGGTGTGTCCGGTCCACGGCGTCATCCTTACTTGTGGGATATTCTCTTCCCCAACAGGAAATGGCAAAGAGTCCCAGCAAAGCTGGTCACATGATCCCTCCTAGGCTCCGCCCACCCCAGTCATTCGACCGACGGACAGGAGGAAATATATATAGGAGAAACCATATGGTACCGTGGTGACTGTAGTTAGAGAAAACAATTCATCAGACCTGATTAAAAAACCAGGGCGGGCCGTGGACCGGACACACCGTTGGAGAAAGTAATTTATCAGGTAAGCATAAATTCTGTTTTCTCCAACATTGGTGTGTCCGGTCCACGGCATCATCCTTACTTGTGGGAACCAATACCAAAGCTTTAGGACACGGATGAAGGGAGGGAGCAAATCAGGTTACCTAAACAGAAGGCACCACAGCTTGCAAAACCTTTCTCCCAAAAATAGCCTCCAAAGAAGCAAAAGTATCAAATTTGTAAAATTTGGCAAAAGTGTGCAGTGAAGACCAAGTCGCTGCCTTACATATCTGGTCAACAGAAGCCTCGTTCTTGAAGGCCCATGTGGAAGCCACAGCCCTAGTGGAGTGAGCTGTAATTTTTTCAGGAGGTTGCCGTCCGGCAGTCTCATAAGCCAATCGGATAATACTTTTAAGCCAAAAGGAAAGAGAGGTAGAAGTCGCTTTTTGACCTCTCCTTTTACCAGAATAAACAACAAACAAGGAAGATGTTTGTCTGAAATCTTTAGTAGCCTCTAAATAGAACTTTAGAGCACGGACAACGTCCAAATTGTGTAACAAACGTTCCTTCTTTGAAACTGGATTCGGACACAAAGAAGGTACAACTATCTCCTGGTTAATATTTTTGTTAGAAACAACCTTAAGAAGAAAACCAGGCTTAGTACGCAAAACCACCTTATCTGCATGGAACACCAGATAGGGCGGAGAACACTGCAGAGCAGATAACTCTGAAACTCTTCTAGCAGAAGAAATTGCAACTAAAAACAAAACTTTCCAAGATAGTAACTTAATATCTATGGAATGTAAAGGTTCAAACGGAACCCCTTGAAGAACTGAAAGAACAAGATTTAGACTCCAGGGAGGAGTCAAAGGTCTGTAAACAGGCTTGATCCTAACCAGAGCCTGAACAAAAGCTTGAACATCTGGCACAGCTGCCAGTCTTTTGTGTAATAAGACAGATAAAGCAGAGATCTGTCCCTTTAGAGAACTTGCAGATAATCCTTTCTCCAAACCTTCTTGTAGAAAGGAGAGAATGTTAGGAATTTTTATCTTATTCCATGGGAATCCTTTGGATTCACACCAACAGATATATTTTTTCCATATTTTATGGTAAATTTTTCTAGTTACAGGTTTTCTGGCCTGAACCAGAGTATCTATAACAGAATCTGAAAACCCACGCTTTGATAGAATCAAGCGTTCAATCTCCAGGCCGTCAGTTGGAGGGAGACCAGATTTGGATGTTCGAATGGACCCTGAACAAGAAGGTCCTGTCTCAAAGGTAGCTTCCATGGTGGAGCCGATGACATATTCACCAGGTCTGCATACCAAGTCCTGCGTGGCCACGCAGGAGCTATCAAGATCACCGAGGCCCTCTCCTGATTGATCCTGGCTACCAGCCTTGGAATGAGAGGAAACGGTGGGAATACATAAGCTAGGTTGAAGGTCCAAGGTGCTACTAGTGCATCTACTAGAGTCGCCTTGGGATCCCTGGATCTGGACCCGTAGCAAGGAACCTTGAAGTTCTGACGAGACGCCATCAGATCCATGTCTGGAATGCCCCATAATTGAGTTATTTGGGCAAAGATTTCCGGATGGAGTTCCCACTCCCCTGGATGGAATGTCTGACGACTCAGAAAATCCGCTTCCCAATTTTCCACTCCTGGGATGTGGATCGCAGACAAGTGGCAGGAGTGATCCTCCGCCCATTGAATTATTTTGGTCACTTCTTTCATCGCCAGGGAACTCTTTGTTTCCCCCTGATGATTGATATATGCAACGGTCGTCATGTTGTCTGATTGGAACCTTATGAATTTGGCCTTTGCTAGTTGAGGCCAAGCTCTGAGAGCATTGAATATCGCTCTCAGTTCCAGAATGTTTATGGGAAGAAGAGACTCTTCCCGAGACCATAGACCCTGAGCTTTCAGGGATTCCCAGACCGCGCCCCAGCCCACTAGACTGGCGTCGGTCGTGACAATGACCCACTCTGGCCTGCGGAAGCTCATTCCCTGGGACAGATGGTCCAGGGTCAGCCACCAACGGAGTGAATCTCTGGTCTTTTGATCTACTTGAATCATTGGAGACAAGTCTGTATAATCCCCATTCCACTGTTTGAGCATGCACAGTTGTAATGGTCTTAGATGAATTCGTGCAAAAGGAACTATGTCCATTGTTGCAACCATCAATCCTACTACTTCCATGCACTGCGCTATGGAAGGACGAGGAACAGAATGAAGCACTTGACAAGAGCTTAGAAGTTTTGATTTTCTGACCTCTGTCAGAAAAACCCTCATTTCTAAGGAATCTATTATTGTTCCCAAGAAGGGAACTCTTGTTGACGGAGACAGAGAACTTTTTTCTTTGTTCACCTTCCATCCGTGAGATCTGAGAAAGGCTAGAACGATGTCCGTATGAGCCTTTGCTTTTGACAGGGACGACGCTTGTATTAGAATGTCGTCCAAGTAAGGTACTACTGCAATGCCCCTTGGTCTTAGAACCGCTAGAAGGGACCCTAGCACCTTTGTGAAAATCCTTGGAGCAGTGGCTAATCCGAATGGGAGGGCCACAAACTGGTAATGTTTGTCCAGAAAAGCGAACCTTAGGAACTGATGATGTTCTTTGTGGATAGGAATATGTAGGTACGCATCCTTTAGATCCACGGTAGTCATAAATTGACTTTCCTGGATGGTGGGTAGAATCGTTCGAATAGTTTCCATTTTGAACGATGGTACCCTGAGAAATTTGTTTAGGATCTTCAAATCCAAAATTGGTCTGAACGTTCCCTCTTTTTTGGGAACGACGAACAGATTGGAATAAAAACCCATTCCTTGTTCCTTTATTGGAACTGGGTGTATCACTCCCATCTTTAACAGGTCTTCTACACAATGTAAGAATGCCTGTCTCTTTATTTGGTTTGAGGATAAGTGAGACTTGTGGAACCTTCCCCTTGGGGGTAGTTCCTTGAATTCCAGGAGATAACCTTGAGAAACTATTTCTAGCGCCCAAGGATCCTGAACATCTCTTGCCCAAGCCTGAGCAAAGAGAGAGAGTCTGCCCCCCACCAGATCCGGTCCCGGATCGGGGGCTACTCCTTCATGCTGTTTTGTTAGCAGTGGCAGGCTTCTTGGCCTGCTTACCATTGTTCCAGCCTTGCTTAGAGGATGCAGAATTAGAGGCTGGTCCTTTTCTGCGAAAGGGACGAAAATTAGGCTTATTTTTAGCCTTAAAAGACCTATCCTGTGGAAGGGCGTGGCCCTTTCCCCCAGTGATGTCTGAAATAATCTCTTTCAATTCTGGTCCAAATAAAGTTTTACCTTTGAAAGGGATGTTAAGCAATTTTGTCTTGGATGACACATCCGCTGACCAAGACTTTAGCCAAAGCGCTCTGTGCGCCACGATAGCAAACCCTGAATTTTTCGCCGCTAATCTGGCTAATTGCAAAGCGGCATCTAAAATAAAAGAGTTAGCCAATTTAAGTGCGTGAACTCTGTCCATAACCTCCTCATATGGAGTTTCTCTACTGAGCGACTTTTCTAGTTCCTCGAACCAGAACCACGCTGCCGTAGTGACAGGAACAATGCATGAAATTGGTTGTAGAAGGTAGCCTTGCTGTACAAAAATCTTTTTAAGCAAACCTTCCAATTTTTTATCCATAGGATCTTTGAAAGCACAACTATCTTCGATAGGAATAGTAGTGCGTTTGTTTAGAGTAGAAACTGCCCCCTCGACCTTAGGGACTGTCTGCCATAAGTCCTTTCTGGGGTCGACCATAGGAAATAATTTCTTAAATATAGGGGGGGGAACAAAAGGTATGCCGGGCTTTTCCCACTCCTTATTTACTATGTCTGCCACCCGCTTGGGTATAGGAAAAGCGTCGGGGGGCACCGGAACCTCTAGGAACCTGTCCATCTTGCATAATTTCTCTGGAATGACCAAATTGTCACAATCATCCAGAGTAGATAACACCTCCTTAAGCAGTGTGCGGAGATGTTCTAATTTAAATTTAAATGTCACAACATCAGGTTCAGCTTGATGAGAAATTTTTCCTGAATCTGAAATTTCTCCATCAGACAAAACCTCCCTCATGGCCCCTTCAGATTGGTGTGAGGGTATGACAGAACAATTATCATCAGCGCCCTCTTGCTCTTCAGTGTTTAAAACAGAGCAATCGCGCTTTCTCTGATAAGTAGGCATTTTGGATAAAAGATTTGCTATGGAGTTATCCATTACAGCCGTTAATTGTTGCATGGTAATAAGTATTGGTGCACTAGATGTACTAGGGGCCTCCTGCATGGGCAAAACTGGTGTAGACACAGTAGGAGATGATGTAGTATCATGTTTACTCCCCTCATTTGAGGAATCATCTTGGGCAATATCATTATCTGTGGCAGTACTGTCCTTACTTTGTTTGGACGCTATGGCACAATTTTCACATAAATTTAAATGGGGAGACACATTGGCTTTCATACATATAGAACATAGCGTATCTGAAGGTACAGACATGTTAAACAGGCTTAAACTTGTCAACAAAGCACAAAAAACGTTTTAAAATAAAACCGTTACTGTCACTTTAAATTTCAAACAGAAAACACTTTATTACTGAATATGTGAAAAAGTATGAAGGAATCGTTCAAAAATTACCAAAATTTCACCACAGTGTCTTAAAGCCTTAAAAGTATTGCACACCAAATTTCAGAGCTTTAACCCTTAAAATAACGGAACCGGAGCCGTTTTTAAATTTAACCCCTATACAGTCCCAGCTATAGTCTTTGCTAAGACCCAACCAAGCCCTGAGGGGAATACGATACCAAATGACGCCTTCTAGAAGCTTTTTCAGAGATTTTTAGATCCTCACACATGCATCTGCATGCCCTGCTCTCAAAAAACAACTGCGCATTAATGGCGCGAAAATGAGGCTCAGTCTAAAACTAGCAAAGCCCCCTGACTGAAAAAGGTGACCAACACAGTGCCTGCCATTTTGTAAGCGTTCCCCAAGATTATAAATGCCAATTGTTAGCCTAAATCTGAATAATATGCCCAAATAAAGCAATCGATTTAGCCCATAAAAATGTCTACCAGTTTTTTAGCCCATATTAAGCCCTTTATTCTGTTTGTTTGACTAAGAAAATGGCTTACCGGTCCCCATGAGGGGAAATTACAGCCTTCCAGCATTACACAGTCTTGTTAGAAATATGGCTAGTCATACCTTAAGCAGAAAAAGTCTGCTAACTGTTTCCCCCAACTGAAGTTACTTCATCTCAACAGTCCTATGTGGAAACAGCAATCGATTTTAGTTACTGTCTGCTAAAATCATCTTCCTCTTACAAACAGAAATCTTCATCCTTTTCTGTTTCAGAGTAAATAGTACATACCAGCACTATTTTAAAATAACAAACACTTGATAGAAGAATAAAAACTACATTTAAACACCAAAAAACTCTTAACCATCTCCGTGGAGATGTTGCCTGTGCAACGGCAAAGAGAATGACTGGGGTGGGCGGAGCCTAGGAGGGATCATGTGACCAGCTTTGCTGGGACTCTTTGCCATTTCCTGTTGGGGAAGAGAATATCCCACAAGTAAGGATGACGCCGTGGACCGGACACACCAATGTTGGAGAAATTAATGTTTTATGTATTGAAATGGACAGTCTACACATAAATATAATAAAAATATATTAACATCTCATACATCATGAAATCAAATCAAGGCATTTAAACATGATTATGTTTTATGTATACTTAGAAGTGGTTTTGAATTTAATGATGACATAAGGATATGGTATGCATATAGGCACTCAGATGAATAGAAATGACTGTATGTACAATCAGAGGATGATTATTGTGGTTTTGCATGGAATATGCATGTGACATCATGATGTCATTAATGACAAATCATACATAAATGAAAGAAAAATAAAAACATATGTTCATGCTGCATGATATAGAAAGGGGGCAGTAGTGTATTGTAAAAATAATGGAATAATATTTTTTAAAGTGCCAAAGCTGTAGACTTTGTTTTTCTTACACATGTTCGATACATGTTATATATATTTCACATACCATTAGACTCCAAGGGAGCCACTTCCTCCTCCATCCCACATGCTCCATCAATATCTGTAAAACATAATATGTTGTGTACATATTAAAAACAAATATTCTAACATATGCTACTGTTGCTCAAGGACACACATCAATGTTGCATTAAAGATATACTGAACTAAAGTTAGGAATTACAAAATTTTGATGGAGCATACAAATGAAATTAGATTTGTAATTTTCGATGAGTAATAATTACATTTTAGTGTCTGTATTTTTAAAATTTTTCTCAAAAGCTGAGTACATGGAACATTTAAGAGTTCTCATGTGTGTATCACTGTAACATCCTTCCTCTGCACTATAGGGTTAACGTCTGTAGCCTCTCTCTCATTCTCATTATGCTTTATAAGGCACACCTCTGCATCTTATCCTTGCTTGGTATTGATGATCTTACTCTAAGTACTAGCCACTCAGTTTCTGCCACCAGGACTCCCTGTTTACTGAACCTGAGAGTGTCTTGTAACTACTCCTCTGCTGCATCCTAATTCGTCTCTCCATTCTCCTGGCTCTTCTGTACAAGCATCGGAGATCTCAGCTGACAGGCGGGTGACGTCACCGACGGCCGTTGTGTTCCTCCGCTCACGCCACGCTACTGACTTCCTCTCTGGCTGCTACCGCTGCTTAAACCAGCTCTGCAAGTATCTGCTTTTTTACTAAAAACAATCTTCATCTTTTCCACATATCCTTTACCTACGCTTGGTAAGCGTTTCCATTTGTTTCATTGTCCTGTAACATTTACCTATTTGAATTACATACGAATTAGCATTATTCGTTTACTATTTACTTCCTATTTCATACTGTTGTTCATATCTGTATCTCAAGTTACCAGATAGCTAAGCATATTTACAGACCTATATGCTGAGCTATCCTTAACTATATTAACATCCTGATATGTTATACATATATATACAAGTCATTATTTATATGTGCAAATTGGGATAACATATTTATTTACTGAATGACTCCAGCTATTCATGTATATCAAGACAACAATATTGAAATGTTTATGTCTGAATTGTTACAATCACTTGATGATTGTTGTCTAAATTTATACTAAAAAGAAACATATGCTATCCATGTTCTGAAGCACAAAGGTGTAGACTAAGAAGCTTTGAGATCTTAATCTTAAAAAAAAAATAGATATATAATCAGAGGAGTAAATTATATGTTTTATTCAAATGGAATGCTTCATCAGAATTATGATCATAATATTTATTAAAAATACACCTTCAATGACATATGAATGAGTCAATGGACTTACCCGAAGCCTACAAAGGCAGGTCACCATTGGTGCTGGATCCCTCTGGGCTCCCCACAACAACTACATCTATTAATGATATAGATATATATTAGTGAACACAGTTTTGACATCACTAAATCCCATCAGTATAGAATATTCTAAATAATATACTTATAAATGTGAAGAATAGAGCATTAATATGAACAATAAATGCATGAGTTAATCAGGTGATTCTAAAGAAAATGATGTCTTTCACATATGTTTAATTTCTTACTATATTAGACAGACAATTCATCTCATATGATTCTATGGCATATCTAAATATACCTATTGATCAATGTTTTTAAAATAATACACACAAACAACACTTTGAATAACAACTGGTGACAAATCGAACTGAAGCCATGTGAAACATAGATCCATTTGTGGAATGTCCAGTAATCTTTTTTAGGACACAACACATATTGATCACAATGCAAAACAGAAGTTATTAGTAAAAATATGTCATCATGGTGCTGTTAGAGTATGCTTATATCTATAAAGTAAGTCCAAGAGTGAATATGTGATTTAGATATCAATATTGTTTCATCAAAACAATGTAAGGATGAATGAAGATATTTATTTTAATCAAGGGACACTGACCACAATTTTTAATTCATTAATTCAAATAGAACATGCAATTTTAAGCAAATTTAACATTTACTCCTATTATAAATTTGTCTGCGTTCTCTTGCTTTATTTATTTAAAAAATAAGGCAGCTAAGCAATATTTTGGTTCAGAAAATATTGGTCGGTGAATGTATCCACCAATAAGCAAGAACAACCCAGGTTGTTCCCAAAAAATGGACCTGCATCTCAACTTACATTCTTGCTTTTCAAATAAAGATACCAAGAGAATAACGAAAATATGATTATAGGAGTAAATGAGAAAGTTTAATTAATATTGCATGCTCTATCTGAATGACAAAATAAATATTTTGTGTTCAGTGTCCCTTTAATATTAAAATATCTTTATTTGACAAGGTCGCTGTTAATGAATTGTCTAGTCCATAAGTTGATGTAATGAATGAGATGGAGCATGCAATTACAATCAAATATGTAATTTAAGGATATCATCAAGATTCTTTAATTATCCTTCTCTCTTAAAGGGACATGAAGCTCAAAATGTGTAATTGTATTAATTTTCATTTTTCAAATCCTGTCTGTGATTTAAAAAACCTTTCAAATAGACTTATTTTTGTCTACTTTGCTTCATTGTCTTATAATCTTTTTTTTAAAGGAGCAACTATGTACTACTGTTATCTGAACACATGAGTTGAACCAATGAAAATAGGCAATTTTCTGCATCAAATAATCAGCTGGTTACTCCCAGTAATGCATTGCTGATCCTGAGCCTACCTAGATATGATTTTCTAATAAGGATAATAATAGACTGAAGCAATTTATATAATCAAATCAACTTTGAAATTTGTGGTAAATCACGTGTCTAAATCCTAAAAGTGAAATGTTTGTTTTCATGTCCCTTTAATGATAAGAATAAAAAATCAAAACATATGAGATGTATATTTTTCTAATCTGCACATATGCAAAAATGTGTTAGTGTTGTCTAAATGTATTAAAAAAATGTCGTCAAGCACTACACAGGGACAGAATATAAATTGACCAGGAACCTAAGATTGCATTAAAATGAAGATATCAAGAATAGAAGGGATATCTTCAAATACTCATAATTTGAGATTTGTATTACAGTGTAATCCCAACTTTGATTTGTGATTCTTATTTCAAAATAACAAGAAAAGAGAATTAGAGAATCCATATAAATATTGATCAATGTGAATGTATTATGTAATGTTATGTCCAGGTTTGTAAGACTAAGGTAAATTAAAATGAGACATACCATGCTGTGACAAACCCTGGCTTGAGGTTCCAGCACCAACATCCATATCTGTAAAATATTCAATGAGGATTCGATATCATTAATACAAATCAGGCCATGGACACAATCTGATTTTTAAATTCTAATTGACAAAGTACAAATCTATTTGTATTCACATGAGTTCATTGTTTCCTCAATTAATGTCTAAATAAAGAGATCCTGTATTCTTATTTTCAATCTTTTATGTTGTTGACTGTAGCTTTAATTAATTTTGTGTCTTCTTGTATTCTCAACAATTGATAGAGATAGTTCATTGTTTATTTTGATCTTGCTAGTATAGCTTTTATAATGTAGAAGATTGTAAATAAGGATACTGTATTCTTCCCATATATACTAATTAACTTATACATTTGACCAACATGTCTAAAGAGATGCCAGTTACAGCAAACACATGTTCACGTGTGTGCGCAATTCTATATTTCATGATCATTGCGCAATGATTCAAAGCGGAATAGCGCATCCAAGATTTGACCAACATGTCTAAAGCGATGCCAGTTACAGCAAACACATATTCACGTGTGTGCCCAATTCTATCTTTCATGATCATTGCGCAGAGTCAAAGCGGAATTACGCATCCGTGATTTAACCAACATGTCTAAAGCGATGCCAGTTACAGCAAACACATGTTCACGTGTGTGCGCAATTCTATCTTTCGTGATCATTGCGCAATAATTCAAAGCGGAATTGCGCATCCGTGATTCAGAATTGATTTGGATATAGTAGTGTGATGAGTATCATTTATATAGACTTCAAATATATTTGCAATTGGGTGTATTACGAGATTCCAATCGGATATTTGTTAATATTGAACAATAACAATTAATATTTAGAACTGGGGTATGATAGGGATTTCACGGATGCGCAATACCATTTTCGCTCTGTGACGCATATTCTGGAGAGCGCAAGAAACATCATTCCTATTTCATGTGTGACAAATCTAAATTCAGATATCTAAACATCATATGTAGCGTGTGTTGTGAGATCTATATAGGTTGAATATATGACTATATACACATTTCCTAAAAATCTACTCAAATATTAATATATTATATGAAGTCGGATATTTACCTGGTTCAGAGTCTCTATCTTCTTCTCCCAGGCCACCGGACGCAGAAGCAGCTGCACTGGCCCCCGGGTCAGGACTTTCAGATCCAGCAGCTGGGAGGGAAGAAGAAGAAGCCTAGGAGAGATATGATCTAAATCTGCGGGGGACCTGGAGATTGAGGAGGTTGCATAAAGTCACCTCATAAGTGAGTAGGTACAGTTTCCGTGGGGGTGGAATTTTCTTTCCATCCCTCCGACAGGCTTGTACCCACTCCCTTATGTGGTTGACTCAATCAAATAAAGCTTCAGCAGAGGTTCAGCAAAAGTTTGCTATTTAAAAACTCGTATAAAGCTTCAGCAAAAATTGGCTATTTAGTATTAGCCTTTAACACATGAGTTGAACCAATGAAAATAGGCAATTTTCTGCATCAAATAATCAGCTGGTTACTCCCAGTAATGAATTGCTGATCCTGAGCCTACCTAGATATGATTTTCTAATAAGGATAATAATAGACTGAAGCAATTTATATAATCAAATCAACTTTGAAATTTGTGGTAAATCACGTGTCTAAATCCTAAAAGTGAAATGTTTGTTTTCATGTCCCTTTACTGATAAGAATAAAAAATCAAAACATATGAGATGTATATTTTTCTAATCTGCACATATGCAAAAATGTGTTAGTGTTGTCTAAATGTATTCAAAAAATGTCAAGCACTACACAGGGACAGAATATAAATTGACCAGGAACCTAAGATTACATTAAAATGAAGATATCAAGAATAGAAGGGATATCTTCAAATACTCAGAATTTGAGATTTGTATTACAGTGTAATCCCAACTTTGATTTGTGATTCTTATTTCAAAATAACAAGAAAAGAGAATTAGAGTATCCATATAAATATTGATCAATGTGAATGTATTATGTAATGTTATGTCCAGGTTTGTAAGACTAAGGTAAATTAAAATGAGACATACCATGCTGTGACGAACCCTGGCTTGAGGTTCCAGCACCAACATCCATATCTGTAAAATATTCAATGAGGATTGGATATCATTAATACAAATCAGGCCATGGACCCAAACAATCTGATTTTTAAATTCTAATTGACAAAGTACAAATCTATTTGTATTCACATGAGTTCATTGTTTCCTCAATTACGGCTAGATTTAGAGTTTGGCGTTAGCCGTGAAAACCAGCGTTAGAGGCTCCTAACGCTGGTTTTAGGCTACCGCCGGTATTTGGAGTCAGTGATTAAAGGGTCTAACGCTCACTTTTCAGCCGCGACTTTTCCATACCGCAGATCCCCTTACGTCAATTGCGTATCCTATCTTTTCAATGGGATCTTTCTAACGCTGGTATTTAGAGTCGTTTCTGAAGTGAGCGTTAGAGCTCTAACGACAAAACTCCAGCCGCCTGAAAAAAGCAGGAGTTAAGAGCTTTCTGGGCTAACGCCGGTTCATAAAGCTCTTAACTACTGTACTCTAAAGTACACTAACACCCATAAACTACCTATGTACCCCTAAACCGAGGTCCCCCCACATCGCCGCCACTCGATTAAAAAATTTTTAACCCCTAATCTGCCGACCGCCACCTACGTTATACTTATGTACCCCTAATCTGCTGCCCCTAACCCCGCCGACCCCTATATTACATTTATTAACCCCTAATCTGCCCCCCACAACGTCGCCGCCAGCTACTTACAATAATTAACCCCTAATCTGCCGACCACAAAGCGCCGCCACCTACGTTATCCTTATGTACCCCTAATCTGCTGCCCCTAACACCGCCGACCCCTATATTATATTTATTAACCCCTAATCTGCCCCCCTCAACGTCGCCGACACCTGCCTACACTTATTAACCCCTAATCTGCCGAGCGGACCGCACCGCTACTATAATAAAGTTATTAACCCCTAACCCGCCTCACTAACCCTATCATAAATAGTATTAACCCCTAATCTGCCCTCCCTAACATCGCCGACACCTAACTTCAATTATTAACCCCTAATCTGATGACCGGAGCTCACCGCTATTCTAATAAATGTATTAACCCCTAAAGCTAAGTCTAACCCTAACACTAACACCCCCCTAAGTTAAATATAATTTTAATCTAACGAAATTAATTAACTCTTATTAAATAAATTATTCCTATTTAAAGCTAAATACTTACCTGTAAAATAAATCCTAATATAGCTACAATATAAATTATAATTATATTAAAGCAATTTTAGGATTAATATTTATTTTACAGGCAACTTTGTAATTATTTTAACCAGGTACAATAGCTATTAAATAGTTAAGAACTATTTAATAGTTACCTAGTTAAAATAATAACAAATTTACCTGTAAAATAAATCCTAACCTAAGTTATAATTAAACCTAACACTACCCTATCAATAAATTAATTAAATAAAATACCTACAATTACCTACAATTAACCTAACACTACACTATCAATAAATAAATTAAATACAATTGCTACAAATAACTACAATTACATAAACTAGCTAAAGTACAAAAAATAAAAAAGAACTAAGTTACAAAATATAAAAAAATATTTACAAACATAAGAAAAATATTACAACAATTTTAAACTAATTACACCTACTCTAAGCCCCCTAATAAAATAACAAAGACCCCCAAAATAACAAAATGCCCTACCCTATTCTAAATTAATAAATTTAAAAGCTCTTTTACCTTACCAGCCCTGAACAGGGCCCTTTGCGGGGCATGCCCCAAGAAAATCAGCTCTTTTGCCTGTAAAAAAAAACATACAATACCCCCCCCCCAACATTACAACCCCCCACCCACATACCCCTAATCTAACCCAAACCCCCCTTAAATAAACCTAACACTAAGCCCCTGAAGATCTTCCTACCTTGTCTTCACCATCCAGGTATCACCGATCCGTCCTGGCTCCAAAATCTTCATCCAACCCAAGCGGGGGTTGGCGATCCATCATCCGGTGGCTGAAGAGGTCCAGAAGAGGCTCCAAAGTCTTCCTCCTATCCGGCAAGAAGAGGACATCCGGACCGGCAAACATCTTCTCCAAGCGGCATCTTCGATCTTCTTGCATCCGGTGCGGAGCGGGTCCATCTTGAAGCAGGCGACGCGGATCCATCCTCTTCTTCCGTTGTCTCCCGACGAATGACGGTTCCTTTAAGGGACGTCATCCAAGATGGCGTCCCTTGAATTCCGATTGGCTGATAGGATTCTATCAGCCAATCGGAATTAAGGTAGGAAAATTCTGATTGGCTGATGGAATCAGCCAATCAGAATCAAGTTCAATCCTATTGGCTGATCCAATCAGCCAATCAGATTGAGCTCGCATTCTATTGGCTGATCGGAACAGCCAATAGAATGCGAGCTCAATCTGATTGGCTGATTGGATCAGCCAATCGGATTGAACTTGATTCTGATTGGCTGATTCCATCAGCCAATCAGAATATTCCTACCTTAATTCCGATTGGCTGATAGAATCCTATCAGCCAATCGGAATTCAAGGGACGCCATCTTGGATGACGTCCCTTAAAGGAACCGTCATTCGTCGGGAGACAACGGAAGAAGAGGATGGATCCGCGTCGCCTGCTTCAAGATGGACCCGCTCCGCACCGGATGCAAGAAGATTGAAGATGCCGCTTGGAGAAGATGTTTGCCGGTCCGGATGTCCTCTTCTTGCCGGATAGGAGGAAGACTTTGGAGCCTCTTCTGGACCTCTTCAGCCACCGGATGATGGATCGCCAACCCCCGCTTGGGTTGGATGAAAATTTTGGAGCCAGGACGGATCGGTGATACCTGGATGGTGAAGACAAGGTAGGAAGATCTTCAGGGGCTTAGTGTTAGGTTTATTTAAGGGGGGTTTGGGTTAGATTAGGGGTATGTGGGTGGTGGGTTGTAATGTTGGGGGGGGGTATTGTATGTTTTTTTTTACAGGCAAAAGAGCTGATTTTCTTGGGGCATGCCCCGCAAAGGGCCCTGTTCAGGGCTGGTAAGGTAAAAGAGCTTTTACATTTATTAATTTAGAATAGGGTAGGGAATTTTTTATTTTGGGGGTCTTTGTTATTTTATTAGGGGGCTTAGAGTAGGTGTAATTAGTTTAACATTGTTGTAATATTTTTCTTATGTTTGTAAATATTTTTTTATTTTTTGTAACTTAGTTTTTTTTTATTTTTTGTACTTTAGTTAGTTTATGTAATTGTAGTTATTTGTAGCAATTGTATTTAATTTATTTATTGATAGTGTAGTGTTAGGTTAATTGTAGGTAATTGTAGGTAGTTTATTTAATTAATTTATTGATAGGGTAGTGTTAGGTTTAATTATAACTTAGGTTAGGATTTATTTTACAGGTAATTTTGTAATTATTTTAACTAGGTAACTATTAAATAGTTCTTAACTATTTAATAGCTATTGTACCTGGTTAAAATAATTACAAAGTTGCCTGTAAAATAAATATTAATCCTAAAATAGCTATAATATAATTATAATTTATATTGTAGCTATATTAGGATTTATTTTACAGGTAAGTATTTAGCTTTAAATAGGAATAAGTTATTTAATAAGAGTTAATTAATTTCGTTAGATTTAAATTATATTTAATTTAGGGGGGTGTTAGTGTTAGGGTTAGACTTAGCTTTAGGGGTTAATACATTTATTATAGTAGCAGTGAGGTCCGGTCGGCAGATTAGGGGTTAATAATTGAAGTTAGGTGTCGGCGATGTTAGGGAGGGCAGATTAGGGGTTAATACTATTTATGATAGGGTTAGTGAGGCGGATTAGGGGTTAATTACTTTATTATAGTAGCGCTCAGGTCCGCTCGGCAGATTAGGGGTTAATAAGTGTAGGCAGGTGTCGGCGACGTTGAGGGGGGCAGATTAGGGGTTAATAAATATAATATAGGGGTCGGCGGTGTTAGGGGCAGCAGATTAGGGGTACATAAGGATAACGTAGGTGGCGGCGCTTTGCGGTCGGCAGATTAGGGGTTAATTATTGTAAATAGCTGGCGGCGACGTTGTGGGGGGCAGGTTAGGGGTTAATAAATATAATACAGGGGTCAGCGGTGTTAGGGGCAGCAGATTAGGGGTACATAGGGATAATGTAAGTTGCGGCGGTGTACGGAGCGGAAGTTTAGGGGTTAATAATATAATGCAGGGGTCAGCGATAGCGGGGGCGGCAGATTAGGGGTTAATACGTGTAAGGGTAGGGGTGTTTAGACTCGGGGTACATGTTAGGGTGTTAGGTGCAGACATAGGAAGTGTTTCCCCATAGGAAACAATGGGGCTGCGTTAGGAGCTGAACGCTGCTTTTTTGCAGGTGTTAATTTTTTTTTCAGCTCAAACAGCCCCATTGTTTCCTATGGGAGAATCGTGCACGAGCACGTTTTTGAGGCTGGCCGCGTCCGTAAGCAACTCTGGTATAGAGAGTTGCATTTGCGGTAAAAATGCTCTACGCTCCTTTTTTGGAGCCTAACGCAGCATTTGTTTGAACTCTCGATACCAGAGTTAATTTTATGCTGCGGCCAGAAAAAAGCCCGCGGAGCGTTAACAGCCCTTCTACCGCCAAACTCCAAATCTAGACCTTAATGTCTAAATAAAGAGATCCTGTATTCTTATTTTCAATCTTTTATGTTGTTGACTGTAGCTTTAATTAATTTTGTGTCTTCTTGTATTCTCAACAATTGATAGAGATAGTTCATTGCTTATTTTGATCTTGCTAGTATAGCTTTTATAATGTAGAAGATTGTAAATAAGGATACTGTATTCTTCCCATATATACTAATTAACGTATACATTTGACCAACATGTCTAAAGAGATGCCAGTTACAGCAAACACATGTTCACGTGTGTGCGCAATTCTATATTTCATGATCATTGCGCAATGATTCAAAGCGGAATAGCGCATCCAAGATTTGACCAACATGTCTAAAGCGATGCCAGTTACAGCAAACACATATTCACGTGTGTGCCCAATTCTATCTTTCATGATCATTGCGCAGAGTCAAAGCGGAATTGCGCATCCGTGATTTAACCAACATGTCTAAAGCGATGCCAGTTACAGCAAACACATGTTCACGTGTATGCGCAATTCTATCTTTTGTGATCATTGCGCAATAATTCAAAGCGGAATTGCGCATCCGTGATTCAGAATTGATTTGGATATAGTAGTGTGATGAGTATCATTTATAAAGACTTCAAATATATTTGCAATTGGGTGTATTACGAGATTCCAATCGGATATTTGTTAATATTGAACAATAACAATTAATATTTAGAACTGGGGTATGATAGGGATTTCACGGATGCGCAATACCATTTTCGCTCTGTGACGCATATTCTGGAGAGCGCAAGAAACATCATTCCTATTTCATGTGTGACAAATCTAAATTCAGATATCTAAACATCATATGTAGCGTGTGTTGTGAGATCTATATAGGTTGAATATATGACTATATACACATTTCCTAAAAATCTACTCAAATATTAATATATTATATGAAGTCGGATATTTACCTGGTTCAGAGTCTCTATCTTCTTCTCCCAGGCCACCGGACGCAGAAGCAGCTGCACTGGCCCCCGGGTCAGGACTTTCAGATCCAGCAGCTGGGAGGGAAGAAGAAGAAGCCTAGGAGAGATATGATCTAAATCTGCGGGGGACCCGGAGATTGAGGAGGTTGCATAAAGTCACCTCATAAGTGAGTAGGTACAGTTTCCGTGGGGGTGGAATTTTCTTTCCATCCCTCCGACGGGCTTGTACCCACTCCCTTATGTGGTTGACTCAATCAAATAAAGCTTCAGCAGAGGTTCAGCAAAAGTTTGCTATTTAAAAACTCGTATAAAGCTTCAGCAAAAAATGGCTATTTAGTATTAGCCTTTAAAAGAATAACCATCTATTAGAGTAAAGCAAACAAAAGGTTAATATAAATAAATAAAGACCACTTTAAGGTTTTTTGTTTAACTCTTATGACAAATCAGAGTTCTGAGTTTTTAAATAGCAAACTTTTGCTGAACCTCTGCTGAAGCTTTATTTGATAGAGTCTTATGTTGATAAGATTTAGAATTGCACAATTGCAGGGTATTTTATCCACTATATATTTTTATATACTTTAGAAACATTTGTTATTTCTTAATAATTCGGTTGGTAACAACTTTTTTATAAATATATACACATTAATAGAAAATCTTTTTAATTGTTTTATATGTGAAATTAATAAATGAATATTATTTTTGACCGGCATTATTGGCAAAGTATTATTGTACTAACAAACAATTTATTATTATTTTTTTCAAAACGTCTATAAATATCCTTTTCCACGCATATATTTACTCATAATCCTATATATTTATATTTATATATATTTTCTTATATATCAAAATATCTTTTAAGACCATTGTTGTTTGGTAGATATTTAGCCAGTGTTTTTACACAGGCCCACACATATTAGAAAAAACATTTTTTATACTTACCAGCTGGGGCGCGATTCGATATACGGCGTAGTTTGCGGCGCAAGCGAGAGAACCCGCGTCGCCCGCAGTTTCAGCTCGCATATCGAGCTATCCAATATACGGCGCCGTCAGATGCTAACGTGCCGTAAGTCAGATAAACCAGCGATGTCCAGATATCTGCGCAAGTACAAATTTCTGGAGTCGCCAGTGACTTGCGCCACGTTAGAAACTGCCGGCGCCTACAAAACCTGACTAAAGTATGAAATCACCCGCACTGTCTAACACGCCTCCCTAACATAGCCCGACACGTCTAACACGCCTCCCTAACATAGCCCAACACGTCTAACCCTCTATCCGCTATCCCCCCTCACTAGCCTAACAATAAAATATGTATTAACCCCTAAACCGCCACTCCCAAACCCCGCCGCAACCTAATAAAGTTATTAACCCCTAAACCGCTATATTAAATCTATAACCCCCTAAAGTGAGCCCCTAACACTGCCGCCATCTACCTTACCTACCCCCTAAAGTGAGCCACTACCCGCCGCTATCTATTTTAAAATTATTAACCCCTAATCTAATCCCCCTACCCCGCCGCCATCTATATTAAATTATTTAACCCCTAAAATACTAAACTATCACTACCATTAAACCTAAGTCTAACCCTACAAATAGCCCTGAAAAGGGCTTTTTGCGTGGCATTGCCCCAAAGTAACAGCTCTTTTGCCAGCCCTTAACAGGGCTTTGTCACAAAGTAAACTGCTCTTTTGCCTACAATCTACATCCCCCTACACCAAGTATAATAACCCTATCTAACTCTAACATCCTAACTAAACTCTTATTAAAATAAATCTAATATTAATATTATTAATTAAAATATTCCTATTTAAATCTAAATACTTACCTATAAAATAAACCCTAAGATAGCTACAATATAATTAATAATTACATTGTAGCTATGTTAGGGTTTATATTTATTTTACAGGTAAATTGTTAATTATTTTAACTAGGTATAATAGCTATTAAATAGTTATTAACTATTTAATAGCTACCTAGTTAAAATAATTACCTGTAAAATAAATCCTAACCTAAGTTACAAATACACCTACACTATCAATAAATTAAATAAACTACAAATATCTATCTAAAAATACAATTAAATAAACTAAACTAAATTACAAAAAACAAACAAACACTAAATTACAAAAAATAAAAAAAAGATTACAAGATTTTTAAGCTAATTACACCTATTCTAAGCCCCCTAATAAAATAATAAAGCCCCCCAAAATAAAAAAAATTCCCTACCCTATTCTAAATTAAAAAAAGTTCAAAGCTCTTTTACCTTACCAGCCCTTAAAAGGGCCTTTTGTGGGGGCATGCCCCAAAGAAAACTGCTCTTTTGCCTGAAAAAAAAAACACAATACCACCCCCCAACATTACAACCCACCACCCACATACCCCTAATCTAACCCAAACCCCCCTTAAATAAACCTAACACTACCCCCCTGATGATCTCCCTACCTTGTCTTCACCACACCGGGCCGAACTCCTCATCCGATCCGGGCGATGTCTTTATCCAAGTGGCAGCAAAGTCTTCTTCCATCCGGCAGCATCTTCCATCAAACGGCATCTTCAATCTTCATTCGTCGCTCCTCCGACACGGAGCATCCATCCCGGCCGACGACTGAACGACGAATGAGGTACCGTTAAATGACGTCATCCAAGATGGCGTCCGTCGAATTCCGATTGGCTGATAGGATTCTATCAGCCAATCGGAATTAAGGTAGAAAAATCTGATTGGCTGATTAAATCAGCCAATCAGATTCAAGTTCAATCCGATTGGCTGAACCAAGCTATGTTAGGGTTTATATTTATTTTACAGGTAAATTGTTAATTATTTTAACTAGGTATAATAGCTATTAAATAGTTATTAACTATTTAATAGCTACCTAGTTAAAATAATTACCCAATTACCTGTAAAATAAATCCTAACCTAAGTTACAAATACACCTACACTATCAATAAATTAAATAAACTACAAATATCTATCTAAAAATACAATTAAATAAACTAAACTAAATTACACAAAAAAAAAACACTAAATTACAAACAATAAAAAAAAGATTACAAGATTTTTAAGCTAATTACACCTATTCTAAGCCCCCTAATAAAATAATAAAGCCCCCCAAAATAAAAAAAATTCCCTACCCTATTCTAAATTAAAAAAAAGTTCAAAGCTCTTTTACCTTACCAGCCCTTAAAAGGGCCTTTTGTGGGGGCATGCCCCAAAGAAAACTGCTCTTTTGCCTGAAAAAAAAAACACAATACCACCCCCCAACATTACAACCCACCACCCACATACCCCTAATCTAACCCAAACCCCCCTTAAATAAACCTAACACTGCCCCCCTGAAGATCTCCCTACCTTGTCTTCACCACACCGGGCCGAACTCCTCATCCGATCCGGGCGGTCTTTATCCAAGCGGCAGCAAAGTCTTCTTCCATCCGGCAGCATCTGCCATCAAACGGCATCTTCAATCTTCATTCGTCGCTCCTCCGACGCGGAGCATCCATCCCGGCCGACGACTGAACGACAAATGAGGTACCGTTAAATGACGTCATCCAAGATGGCGTCCGTCGAATTCCGATTGGCTGATAGGATTCTATCAGCCAATCGGATTTAAGGTAGAAAAATCTGATTGGCTGATTGAATCAGCCAATCAGATTCAAGTTCAATCTGATTGGCTGATTGGTTCAGCCAATCGGATTGAACTTGAATCTGATTGGCTGATTTAATCAGCCAATCAGATTTTTCTACCTTAATTCCGATTGGCTGATAGAATCCTATCAGCCAATCGGAATTTGACGGACGCCATCTTGGATGACGTCATTTAAAGGTACCTCATTCGTCGTTCAGTCGTCGGCCGGGATGAATGCTCCGCGTCGGAGGAGCGACGAATGAAGATTGAAGATGCCGCTTGATGGAAGATGCTGCCGGATGGAAGAAGACTTTGCTGCCGCTTGGATAAAGACATCGCCCGGATCGGATGAGGAGTTCGGCCCGGTGTGGTGAAGACAAGGTAGGGAGATCATCAGGGGGGTAGTGTTAGGTTTATTTAAGGGGGGTTTGGGTTAGATTAGGGGTATGTGGGTGGTGGGTTGTAATGTTGGGGGGTGGTATTGTGTTTTTTTTTTCAGGCAAAAGAGCAGTTTTCTTTGGGGCATGCCCCCACAAAAGTCCCTTTTAAGGGCTGGTAAGGTAAAAGAACTTTGAACTTTTTTTAATTTAGAATAGGGTAGGGAATTTTTTTTATTTTAAGGGGCTTTATTATTTTATTAGGGGGCTTAGAATAGGTGTAATTAGCTTAAAAATCTTGTAATCTTTTTTTTATTTTTTGTAATTTAGTGTTTGTTTGTTTTTTGTAATTTAGTTTAGTTTATTTAATTGTATTTTTAGATAGATATTTGTAGTTTATTTAATTTATTGATAGTGTAGGTGTATTTGTAACTTAGGTTAGGATTTATTTTACAGGTAATTGGGTAATTATTTTAACTAGGTAGCTATTAAATAGTTAATAACTATTTAATAGCTATTATACCTAGTTAAAATAATTAACAATTTACCTGTAAAATAAATATAAACCCTAACATAGCTACAATGTAATTATTAATTATATTGTAGCTATCTTAGGGTTTATTTTATAGGTAAGTATTTAGATTTAAATAGGAATATTTTAGTTTATAATATAAATTAGATTTATTTAATAAGAATTTAGTTAGGGGTGTTAGGGTTAGATAGAGTTAATATAGTTAATAAAAATACTATAGTAACTATATTAACTATATTAACCCTAATATAATTAGGGTTAATATAGTTAATATATATAATGTAATAACTATATTAACTATAATATACTTAGGGTTAATATAGATAATATAGCTGGCGGCGGGGTAGGTAGATTAAATTAGGGGTTAATAATTTTAATATAGATGGCGGCGGTGTAAGGGGCTTACATTAATATAGGTGGCGGCGGTGTAGGGAGGGCAGGTTATAGGGCAAAAGAGCTGTTAACTTTGGGGCAAAGCCCCGCAAAAGGCCCTTTTAAGGGCTGGTAATAGAGCTTATTACTTTATAGATATTAGATTAGGGGTTAATAATATTAATATAGCTGGCGGCGGTGTAAGGGGTCAGATTAGGCGGGGATAGATCAGGTAGATGGTGGCGGTTTTAGGGGCTCACATTAGGGGATAGATCAGTTAGATGGTGGCGGTTTTAGGGGCTCACATTAGGGGATAGATCAGTTAGATGGTGGCGGTTTTAGGGGCTCATAGTAGGGGATAGATCAGTTAGATGGTGGCGGTTTTAGGGGCTCACAGTAGGGGGTTAGTTTATGTAGATGGCGGCGGTTTAGGGGTTAAATACTTTATTAGGGATTGCGGCGGGGGATCGCGGTTGACAGGTAGATAGACATTGCGCATGCGTTAGGTGTTAGGTTTTATTTAGCAGATCGCGGTTGACAGCTAGATAGACATTGCGCATGCGTTAGGTGTTAGGTTTTATTTAGCAGATCTCGGTTGACAGGTAGATAGACATTGCGCATGCGTTAGGTGTTAGGTTTATTTAGCAGCTAGTTTAGGGAGTTACGGGGCTCCAATAGTCAGCGTAAGGCTTCTTACGGCTGCTTTTTGTGGCGAAGTGAAAATGGAGTAAAATTTCTCCATTTTCGCCACGTAAGTCCTTACGCTGTATATTGGATACCAAACTGCGCTGGTTTGGTATACCTGCCTATGGCCCAAAAAACTACGGGCGACGGCAGAAATATACGCGCGTAACTTCTAGGTTACGCCGTATATGTGATACCAAATCAGCGCAAATATTGGCGTCGCCAGCTTTTGCGGGCGGCGATTTTTATCGGATCGAGCCCCTGATGTTGTCTTTGAAAACCAGGTGGCAAAGTCATTACAGGACCCAATGCCAGAAGCATCACCTATAATAATAATAGTTATATTAATAATAATAATCTCCTTTTTTATAATCATTTGATGAACAATCCTAACATGTTTGCACAATTCTCTACTTCTCATTTCCCTAAAATTCACACATATTCGCAATGCTCCTATATAACTTCTATTATTTACCGTCTGAATTGGCGGTTGATGATGTTTGCTCTGACATTGAGCCCCTCGTCCCGGAATGGCCCCTCTAGAACAGGCTCGGCCTCCTCATCTTGGAGGAGGCGTTGGGGCGCCTGGACGGCCTGCAGGATCCCAGCCTGCTGTGCAATGTTATGCAGGACGCTGCAGGCTATAACGATCTTCACCACCTTACAAGGGCTGTATTGGAGGGCTCTTCCAGACCTGTCCAGGCATCTTAGTCTCATTTTAAAGGAGCCAAAACATCCTCTCCAGTACAGCCCTAGTCCGCTTGTGCGCCCGATTGTTGCACTCCTGGGCCTCGTCCGTGGGGTTACGTAATGGAGTAATGAGCCAAGGCTGGCTCATGTAACCCAAATCACCTATAAATAATGAACATACCAAAATGACAAATATTAAAAAACAGAATTTATGCTTACCTGATAAATTACTTTCTCCAACGGTGTGTCCGGTCCACGGCGTCATCCTTACTTGTGGGATATTCTCTTCCCCAACAGGAAATGGCAAAGAGTCCCAGCAAAGCTGGTCACATGATCCCTCCTAGGCTCCGCCCACCCCAGTCATTCGACCGACGGACAGGAGGAAATATATATAGGAGAAACCATATGGTACCGTGGTGACTGTAGTTAGGGAAAATAATTCATCAGACCTGATTAAAAAACCAGGGCGGGCCGTGGACCGGACACACCGTTGGAGAAAGTAATTTATCAGGTAAGCATAAATTCTGTTTTCTCCAACATTGGTGTGTCCGGTCCACGGCGTCATCCTTACTTGTGGGAACCAATACCAAAGCTTTAGGACACGGATGAAGGGAGGGAGCAAATCAGGTTACCTAAACGGAAGGCACCACAGCTTGCAAAACCTTTCTCCCAAAAATAGCCTCCGAAGAAGCAAAAGTATCAAATTTGTAAAATTTGGCAAAAGTGTGCAGTGAAGACCAAGTCGCTGCCTTACATATCTGGTCAACAGAAGCCTCGTTCTTGAAGGCCCATGTGGAAGCCACAGCCCTAGTGGAGTGAGCTGTAATTTTTTCAGGAGGTTGCCGTCCGGCAGTCTCATAAGCCAATCGGATAATACTTTTAAGCCAAAAGGAAAGAGAGGTAGAAGTCGCTTTTTGACCTCTCCTGTTACCAGAATAAACAACAAACAAGGAAGATGTTTGTCTGAAATCTTTAGTAGCCTCTAAATAGAACTTTAGAGCACGGACAACGTCCAAATTGTGTAACAAACGTTCCTTCTTTGAAACTGGATTCGGACACAAAGAAGGTACAACTATCTCCTGGTTAATATTTTTGTTAGAAACAACCTTAGGAAGAAAACCAGGCTTAGTACGCAAAACCACCTTATCTGCATGGAACACCAGATAGGGCGGAGAACACTGCAGAGCAGATAACTCTGAAACTCTTCTAGCAGAAGAAATTGCAACTAAAAACAAAACTTTCCAAGATAGTAACTTAATATCTATGGAATGTAAAGGTTCAAACGGAACCCCTTGAAGAACTGAAAGAACAAGATTTAGACTCCAGGGAGGAGTCAAAGGTCTGTAAACAGGCTTGATCCTAACCAGAGCCTGAACAAAAGCTTGAACATCTGGCACAGCTGCCAGTCTTTTGTGTAATAAGACAGATAAAGCAGAGATCTGTCCCTTTAGAGAACTTGCAGATAATCCTTTCTCCAAACCTTCTTGTAGAAAGGAGAGAATCTTAGGAATTTTTATCTTATTCCATGGGAATCCTTTGGATTCACACCAACAGATATATTTTTTCCATATTTTATGGTAAATTTTTCTAGTTACAGGTTTTCTGGCCTGAACCAGAGTATCTATAACAGAATCTGAAAACCCACGCTTTGATAGAATCAAGCGTTCAATCTCCAGGCCGTCAGTTGGAGGGAGACCAGATTTGGATGTTCGAATGGACCCTGAACAAGAAGGTCCTGTCTCAAAGGTAGCTTCCATGGTGGAGCCGATGACATATTCACCAGGTCTGCATACCAAGTCCTGCGTGGCCACGCAGGAGCTATCAAGATCACCGAGGCCCTCTCCTGATTGATCCTGGCTACCAGCCTGGGAATGAGAGGAAACGGTGGGAATACATAAGCTAGGTTGAAGGTCCAAGGTGCTACTAGTGCATCTACTAGAGTCGCCTTGGGATCCCTGGATCTGGACCCGTAGCAAGGAACCTTGAAGTTCTGACGAGACGCCATCAGATCCATGTCTGGAATGCCCCATAATTGAGTTATTTGGGCAAAGATTTCCGGATGGAGTTCCCACTCCCCCGGATGGAATGTCTGACGACTCAGAAAATCCGCTTCCCAATTTTCCACTCCTGGGATGTGGATCGCAGACAAGTGGCAGGAGTGATCCTCCGCCCATTGAATTATTTTGGTCACTTCTTTCATCGCCAGGGAACTCTTTGTTCCCCCCTGATGATTGATATATGCAACGGTCGTCATGTTGTCTGATTGGAACCTTATGAATTTGGCCTTTGCTAGTTGAGGCCAAGCTCTGAGAGCATTGAATATCGCTCTCAGTTCCAGAATGTTTATCGGAAGAAGAGACTCTTCCCGAGACCATAGACCCTGAGCTTTCAGGGATTCCCAGACCGCGCCCCAGCCCACTAGACTGGCGTCGGTCGTGACAATGACCCACTCTGGCCTGCGGAAGCTCATTCCCTGGGACAGATGGTCCAGGGTCAGCCACCAACGGAGTGAATCTCTGGTCTTTTGATCTACTTGAATCATTGGAGACAAGTCTGTATAATCCCCATTCCACTGTTTGAGCATGCACAGTTGTAATGGTCTTAGATGAATTCGTGCAAAAGGAACTATGTCCATTGTTGCAACCATCAATCCTACAACTTCCATGCACTGCGCTATGGAAGGACGAGGAACAGAATGAAGCACTTGACAAGAGCTTAGAAGTTTTGATTTTCTGACCTCTGTCAGAAAAACCCTCATTTCTAAGGAATCTATTATTGTTCCCAAGAAGGGAACTCTTGTTGACGGGGACAGAGAACTTTTTTCTTTGTTCACCTTCCATCCGTGAGATCTGAGAAAGGCTAGAACGATGTCCGTATGAGCCTTTGCTTTTGACAGGGACGACGCTTGTATTAGAATGTCGTCCAAGTAAGGTACTACTGCAATGCCCCTTGGTCTTAGAACCACTAGAAGGGACCCTAGCACCTTTGTGAAAATCCTTGGAGCAGTGGCTAATCCGAATGGGAGGGCCACAAACTGGTAATGTTTGTCCAGAAAAGCGAACCTTAGGAACTGATGATGTTCTTTGTGGATAGGAATATGTAGGTACGCATCCTTTAGATCCACGGTAGTCATAAATTGACTTTCCTGGATGGTGGGTAGAATCGTTCGAATAGTTTCCATTTTGAACGATGGTACCCTGAGAAATTTGTTTAGGATCTTCAAATCCAAAATTGGTCTGAACGTTCCCTCTTTTTTGGGAACTACGAACAGATTGAAATAAAAACCCATTCCTTGTTCCTTTATTGGAACTGGGTGTATCACTCCCATCTTTAACAGGTCTTCTACACAATGTAAGAATGCCTGTCTCTTTATTTGGTTTGAGGATAAGTGAGACTTGTGGAACCTTCCCCTTGGGGGTAGTTCCTTGAATTCCAGGAGATAACCTTGAGAAACTATTTCTAGCGCCCAAGGATCCTGAACATCTCTTGCCCAAGCCTGAGCAAAGAGAGAGAGTCTGCCCCCACCAGATCCGGTCCCGGATCGGGGGCTACTCCTTCATGCTGTTTTGTTAGCAGTGGCAGGCTTCTTGGCCTGCTTACCCTTGTTCCAGCCTTGCATTGGTTTCCAGGCTGGTTTGGGTTGTGAGGCATTACCCTCTTGCTTAGAGGATGCAGAATTAGAGGCTGGTCCGTTTCTGCGAAAGGGACGAAAATTAGGCTTATTTTTAGCCTTAAAAGACCTATCCTGTGGAAGGGCGTGGCCCTTTCCCCCAGTGATGTCTGAAATAATCTCTTTCAATTCTGGTCCAAATAAAGTTTTACCTTTGAAAGGGATGTTAAGCAATTTTGTCTTGGATGACACATCCGCTGACCAAGACTTTAGCCAAAGCGCTCTGCGCGCCACGATAGCAAACCCTGAATTTTTCGCCGCTAATTTGCTAATTGCAAAGCGGCATCTAAAATAAAAGAGTTAGCCAATTTAAGTGCGTGAACTCTGTCCATAACCTCCTCATATGGAGTTTCTCTACTGAGCGACTTTTCTAGTTCCTCGAACCAGAACCACGCTGCCGTAGTGACAGGAACAATGCATGAAATTGGTTGTAGAAGGTAGCCTTGCTGTACAAAAATCTTTTTAAGCAAACCTTCCAATTTTTTATCCATAGGATCTTTAAAAGCACAACTATCTTCGATAGGAATAGTAGTGCGTTTGTTTAGAGTAGAAACTGCCCCCTCGACCTTGGGGACTGTCTGCCATAAGTCCTTTCTGGGGTCGACCATAGGAAATAATTTCTTAAATATAGGGGGGGAACAAAAGGTATGTCGGGCTTTTCCCACTCCTTATTTACTATGTCCGCCACCCGCTTGGGTATAGGAAAAGCGTCGGGGGGCACAGGAACCTCTAGGAACCTGTCCATCTTGCATAATTTCTCTGGAATTACCAAATTGTCACAATCATCCAGAGTAGATAACACCTCCTTAAGCAGTGTGCGGAGATGTTCTAATTTAAATTTAAATGTCACAACATCAGGTTCAGCTTGATGAGAAATTTTTCCTGAATCTGAAATTTCTCCATCAGACAAAACCTCCCTCATGGCCCCTTCAGATTGGTGTGAGGGTATGACAGAACAATTATCATCAGTGCCCTCTTGCTCTTCAGTGTTTAAAACAGAGCAATCGCGCTTTCTCTGATAAGTAGGCATTTTGGATAAAAGTTTTACTATGGAGTTATCCATTACAGCCGTTAATTGTTGCATGGTAATAAGTATTGGCGCACTAGATGTACTAGGGGCCTCCTGCATGGGCAAAACTGGTGTAGACACAGTAGGAGATGATGTAGTATCATGTTTAAATTTCAAACAGAAAACACTTTATTACTGAATATGTGAAAAAGTATGAAGGAATCGTTCAAAGATTACCAAAATTTCACCACAGTGTCTTAAAGCCTTAAAAGTATTGCACACCAAATTTCAGAGCTTTAACCCTTAAAATAACGGAACCGGAGCCGTTTTTAAATTTAACCCCTATACAGTCCCAGCTATAGTCTTTGCTAAGACCCAACCAAGCCCTGAGGGGAATACGATACCAAATGACGCCTTCTAGAAGCTTTTTCAGAGATTTTTAGATCCTCACACATGCATCTGCATGCCCTGCTCTCAAAAAACAACTGCGCATTAATGGCGCGAAAATGAGGCTCAGTCTAAAACTAGAAAGGCCCCCTGACTGAAAAAGGTGACCAACACAGTGCCTGCCATTTTATAAGCGTTCCCCAAGATTATAAATGCCAATTGTTAGCCTAAATCTGAATAATATGCCCAAATAAAGCAATCGATTTAGCCCATAAAAATGTCTACCAGTTTTTTTAGCCCATATTAAGCCCTTTATTCTGTTTGTTTGACAAAGAAAATGGCTTACTGGTCCCCATGAGGGGAAATGACAGCCTTCCAGCATTACACAGTCTTGTTAGAAATATGGCTAGTCATACCTTAAGCAGAAAAAGTCTGCTAACTGTTTCCCCCAACTGAAGTTACTTCATCTCAACAGTCCTATGTGGAAACAGCAATCGATTTTAGTTACTGTCTGCTAAAATCATCTTCCTCTTACAAACAGAAATCTTCATCCTTTTCTGTTTCAGAGTAAATAGTACATACCAGCACTATTTTAAAATAACAAACACTTGATAGAAGAATAAAAACTACATTTAAACACCAAAAAACTCTTAACCATCTCCGTGGAGATGTTGCCTGTGCAACGGCAAAGAGAATGACTGGGGTGGGCGGAGCCTAGGAGGGATCATGTGACCAGCTTTGCTGGGACTCTTTGCCATTTCCTGTTGGGGAAGAGAATATCCCACAAGTAAGGATGACGCCGTGGACCGGACACACCAATGTTGGAGAAATATCGTTCAAATTATTATATTAAGATACAATTCATTTGTGTACACGAAAATCCCCTAAAATAAACATTTTTTAAATCGCATTCTCTATCTGCCCATTTAAGCTAGGACATGCTACCTATGCGTATTTCGCATAAAGCAGATATTTGCTAAAAGAGAAAGAAATGGTTAAATTGCATCCTAGAGCTGCCCATTTAAGCAAAGACATACTACATATCTGTTTTTAGCTAAAACTAGACATTTGCGGAAAGAGACAATGACATGGTTAAAGCGCATTCTATAAATGCCCATTTAAGCTAAGACATGCTACCTATGCGTATTTTGCATAAAGCAGACATTTGCTAAAAGAGAAAGAAATGGTTAAATTGCATCCTAGTCCTGCCCATTTAAGCTAAGACATGCTACATATCTGTTTGGAGCTAAAACTAGACATTTGCAGAAAGAGACAATAACATGGTTAAATCGCATTCTCTATCTGCCCATTTAAGCTAAGACATGCTACCTATGCGTATTTCGCATAAAGCAGAAATTTGCTAAAAGAGAAAGAAATGGTTGAATTGCATCCTAGAGCTGCCCATTTAAGCTAAGACATGCTACATATCTGGAGCTAAAACTAGACATTTGCTGAAAGACAATTAAATGGTTAAATTGCATCCTAGAGCTGCCCATTTAAGCTAAGACATGCTACATATCTGTTTTGAGCTAAAACTAGACATTTGCTGAAAGACAATTAAATGGTTAAAGTGCATCCTAGAGCTGCCCATTTAAGCTAAGACATGTTACATATCTGTTTGGAGCTAAAACTAGACATTTGCTGAAAGACAATTAATTGGTTAAAGCTCATCCTATAGCTGCATATTTTGCACATTACACAAACACAACTGTTTTTTTAGACTACAGTGGCAATTGTCTAACTAATTAACCATGTTGTGCACAATTAACCATGGTGTGCACAATACCAACGAGCCACCCAGGGGGAAACTGTCTGCCCTCAAACTGCCGCCATAGGTATGACTGTCTGAGGATGCGGGCATCATGACAAGCCCCGCCAAAATTCGCACACACCTGCATAATCCGCATCAGTGTGTCACAAACTGCACGCTGAGACTATGGAAGTGTTTGCAATTTCAGAAGGGCAAGTCATGTTCTGGAGCACGCAGCGCAATGTGGGTGCAATCTATTGCTCCCAAGACATTGGGCATTCAAGCTATTGCAAAGAATTCCATCTTCAGGCGCCTCCAATCACCATCATTTTGAGGGAATCCTATGTAACGCTTACTGACTTGTACCATGGCATCCAGAAAGTTGTCAAAAACCACAGAGATGGTACCCTGAGCCAGCCCATGCATACCCCTCTCCAGATTGAAAACTCCCGGAGGCCAGGACGTGTATGCAACTTAGCATTTTGGTCATACCAGGGATTGCAGTCCGCATACGTCTACGTGGCTCCATATAAGGTTTAAGAACATTGTAAAGGCTAATGAGCTGTTCGCTCATGTTATCCAAGGTGGGCCTCACCCTGTGAACAGGAGGACCTCTAACCAGACGAGCCCTTTTTCTCTCTTGGAGACGCCGAGCCCACCTGATTCTATTGAACACTACTTGTGCAACAGCACCAGCAGCAGCTAACTGCGGATCATCCATATTTGCCAAGCTAAGCAGCACAAAGCCAAACAGCAGAGCAAACACACAAGGAGTAACAAGGTATGCAAAAACACAAAAGCGATTTGATACAATGTCGATCACAAGGGATGCTTTGGCCATGTTGTTTGGGGGATTTATAGTCCAATATGTCCAATGGTAGTGAGTTCGTAATGATTGCTGATTGTATACACTTGTTTGTATGTGAGCGGTGCGAATGCTTTCAAAGTGGGCGTTTTTTTAGGTGTTTGCTGAATTTTTTTTTCCCCCAATGAATCTCAATGTGAAAGTGTAAAATATAACTTATACAGTGCATCTTCGTAATGTATGTTCATATGCGTAACAAATACTTATTAAACGCAATGTTATAGTAAAAAGCACACGTTCACGCTAACATGAATGAAAGTGCATACTTGTGTAAAATGGCATAGAATCTGATCGATCAATGTTGCTGCAATATTGTTTGTAAACGATAAAGTAACAGCTGACATCTATAATATTGCATATATAAGTGATGGGCGAGATATCAATATTGTACGCGTCCCATTAAAATCGCTATAACAATGACAATCTTCCAAACTCTCCTTTACGTATATGTAGTATTGATTGAGAAACGTCTGAAAGGGGTGGTACAGTCCTAAAGCCGTAATCTGTATGGTTGAAGCTTATAATGACGTCATCATATTAGCAACCTGCCTGTCTAGTTAGCAAATCTTCATTCTGCTGTTGTATTTTACTACATTGTTATTGTGTAATGATTAAAATATAAATGTGTGCTTTGTTGTTGTGTGATGCGTGTTATGTAAATCTACTTATGTATTGTGATTCTCTCCTACATATGCTGATTTATATAAAGCAGTATAGCATTGCTGTTCCTTCCCAAAAAGTGACAGCTGTAATATGTTCTAATGATGTTCTTATTGTACGTAATTCCTAATGGTATATTCTGAGTGAATTGTGATGTTAAAAGGACAGTAAATCCATATTTTATGTTTCATGATTCACAGAGAGAATGTAATGTTAAGCAACCTTCCAATGTAGTTGTATGATGTAAATGTGTTCATTGTTTATATGTGTTTTCCCCCCAGAATATCAATGCACATGTATGAGTGAATGACAAAAGTCATGTATGTGCATCCATTAATGATCATGTGTTAAGCCTATGTAGATATGCTGTCCATGCAAGCATATGAGTTGAATAAATGAAATGCTATAATAGAGGTAAATGAGTTTGTGAATAATGAAATGTGAAAATTATTTTTCTGTCCATTTAAATATGATGTAACTTTTCACAAAGATTTCGTATTGGTGATGGTGATTTGTAGTTGATGTAATGTAAATTTATATAACAATTTGATGTTGTAGTGAATTTCACACAAGTAAAAGCCATAACTCCATAGGAAAATAGTAATTTCTTGATCTATTTGTCATAGCGGGAATAACGCAAGAAACAATTTCACAATTATAACGCTGGTATTACGAGTTTTCTTGTCTACGCATTTTACGTGCGTTAGGTAAATCTGCCTGTCACATGCACGAGCACGTCTTCCCCATAGAAGTCAATGGAGGAGAAAAATTTGTTGAGAAATAAAATCCAATACTTGTTTTGAGCGTAAAGTGAGTGACGTCATGTTCATGTTCTTGTGTGAAAAAGTAGCTAAATCGTTTTAATTTCATAATAAAAATCTGTTTTGTGTAGGTAATGTGCTATATATTGTTTGTATATATTGATTAGTGTATGTATGTGATAATATTTGTAGTTAGATGTAGCTATATGAGTGTATGTTCCCGTCTCTCTATGTAAGTCAATGGAAAATGGATTTGTGTGGCTTTTTTTTCAAACACCCGAGATCTTGTAACTTTGATCCGTTCTATTTTTACATAAAAATGTAAAATCTCAAAAATAAATATTGTGTAGTGTTTGAATGAGTGTAAGTGTACTTTGTGTAATGTTTTTGAAGTGATTTGTGTATGTTTTTGTTAGCAGTATATGATTAACTACTGGGTCTGGGTTTATGTTAATGATTTGAGCGGAGATGGATATTTTTGTTGCGTTATGTAAACTCGTAATACCAGCGGTAGGGAAAAAGCAGCGTTAGGAGGCTTTTTCACGCATAACGCCAAACTCGTAATCTAGCTGATACAGTTTAGGGATATGAGTGTTGTTGACTAGAGAGTGTATAAAAGGTAAATGTAGACTCTGAATAAGCCTAATGACTTAACTATATATCTAGAAGGCACCTCCTAATTTTTATTTTTTATTTTTTTATATAAGATTTTAAAGTTTTATTAATTTTTTTTTCCCCAAAAAGCTTTATTATCATCCAGTTATACATTCAGAATATATAATAACAAATGGGATAAAACACAGCTGCATAGGGGGGCGGAGCCAGCAGCTGAACTGACAAGACGTGCAGAGACAGAGCTCTGCTCCTAAAAAAGTGTATTTAGGCCTTTTACATCAACTAAGAGCAACAAAACTGCTCACAAACCACCTCAGACAATTTGCGGGGTCGCCTGGAGTTGCCCCTTACTTTTTTTGTGGGATATTTAGCGGCGCGAATTCAGGCCGCCTGGGAGTACCAGAGCATTTTGCAGGAAAGGCCGTGGCTGCGGCATACATCGGCACTCGATTCTGGGCCTGATTTCCAAAAACTTTCCCAACACCAGCAAACCCTCTCACTAACCCTCCGGACAAACATACACCCTATAGGAGAGGGTGAGGATTGATGGACAGTGCTTTTTTTTCTTTCCAGAAGTTGGGCAGACATATTACAGTCAGCAACATCCCACGTGGCAATATGTGAGTAGAAAGTTGTTAGCCCCTGATATAAGTGTCACTCAATCTGTGCCTTTATCAACAGTACGCATACAAAGAGAGAAGTGCTCTACCAAGAACGAACAACAGCTCAGTGGCTTGTTCTATGGCGATTTACCACCCGGAAGCAGCCTCTTTTAGACCAGTGTGCTTTTCACAGAAGAAAACTTTCCTGAAGTATATCAGTCTGATCCCGCCAAGTAAGGTCAGTCCAGCCCTGAAATACCAGGCAATTCTCCTCTGAACAAGGAACATGACAACCCCAGACGATCGTTTCGGCCTCCTATGGGCCTCGTCAGTGAGGTGCAGCCACATTCCTCTAAGCACACTGGGCAAGGAGTCCACGTCTGGTTTCCCCCATCACCCATAGGGAGACTTCCCCAGGGTCATAATAATTTGCATACAAGGAGAGAAGCGCTCTACCAGGAACGAACAACAGCTCAGTGGCTTGTTCTATGGCGATTTACCACCCGGAAGCAGCCTCTTTTAGACCAGTGTGCTTTTCACAGAAGAAAACTTTCCTGAAGTATATCAGTCTGATCCCGCCAAGTAAGGTCAGTCCAGCCCCGAAATACCAGGCAATTCTCCTCTGAACAAGGAACATGACAACCCCAGTACAGCATACTATCTTCCTTGTACCATAGCCTAATGACACAAACCCACAAGGACTTTTATAGATCAACATATATCACTGCCCCACAAGTGTTTTCCCTGCGTGGGTGTTCACTCAATAACATACAAGCTGTAGATTCTGTCTCATTTGCAATAGCTGGATTGGTATTTACCGTGTTTCTCTCTTCATCTATGAACTAGAGATTAAAATTTGGATTGGTATTTACCGTAAATTACATATGGTCCTGATTTCTAAGCTGCTTTCCCTAGATAGTGGTGCTATGTAAATGTATCCTGAATGAAGATTGATAATAACAATTAATTTTCAACAACTGCATACTGTAGGTGTGGGCCCTACGCCATAAGTATACAATTCTTCTGGACAGCTTATAAAATCTTTAAGCAGGGCTACAAGGCCCTTATAGCTCCCACTATGTAAACCTGCAGGCAGTCTGGCGAAAGGGGGAAATAGTTAAGGGGGCCTGGTCCCTCTTCCCTTCTACTATGTCTTAAAACTTCTACACCTGATAACTACTTTACCCTGGGTTATGGCTCACTTTTAAATGTATATACTGTATACAGTCTGAGCGAGAGGGAACCGCAAACAGTTATTTATCATGCCACTGGGCTCTAGACGAAAGACTGTAAACCAAGCTGAATATAAAAAGTCCATGTCTGATCACTTTAAGCCTAAATCCCAGGCAGACAGACAGCCAAGCTCAGAGTCTCTGAATATCCCTCCACCCGCCAAAAGTGAGCTGTTTGACCAGTATTCTCAGACAACAGGAGAACTTCCATCTACTATGGCATCTGAAATTGCCAACACAATCACCCAAAAAATCACTAACCTGCAAGAATCTCTCACTAAGACTTTTAAAAGTTCTATTGCAGATCTGCGAAAAGACATAGGCACAATCAGCGAGAGAGTTGAGGCCCTGGAGCAAAAACAAGAGGATCTGGCGGTAGAACAGGCACATCTCTCTAACCATTCCCATGTAGTGGTTGATATGCTAGACACAGTGGAAGCAAAGATGGCTGACATTGAGGATCGCTCCCGCCGCAACAACCTCAGATTCCGAGGAATCTCAGAAGAAATCCCAGCTGCTGACTTAGAACCTTTCTTAGCCGAATTCTGCGGCCATCTCAAAGCACCACAACTGCCTGATGAAAATTTGCTTGACAGAGTCCACAGGCTACCTAGAGGGCGAAATATTCCATCTGAAAAGCCCAGAGATGTGATAGCCCGCTTCCATTTTTTCACATATAAAGAGCAGATTGCCAAGGCGATGTTTTCCAACCCTGCTTTACCCGAAACATTCAGGGACATTCAAGTCTTTCCAGACCTCTCTCAGTTTACCATCCAAAAGAGAGCCACATTTAGAGAGGTTACTAAAATCCTTCAACAGCAGGGAATTAAATACAGATGGGGGTATCCAACAAAGCTCCTCATCCACAAAGATAACCACCTTTTTGCTGCTAACACTCCGGATAGAGCTCGTCAATATCTCAAAGAATGGGATTTACTCCACACACCAGGGCCTAGGGGTCACCCTCCGCCTTCAGGGGAGAAGCTTTCTGCAACTCCACAGGCTGCTCACCTAAAGTCCCAGTCTAGACCTGCTTCTGAGTGGCAACCTCTACCACAGAGATCACCTAACCATAAGACACCATCTTTTGCCTTTAGTTTTCCTTCATCCTCTACGGCTGGTTTACTCCGGCCGGAGTCTCCTGTTCCAGATTCTGAATGACTGATTAACGCAGGACGATAAGTATCCTAGTTGGTAAAGGGGGGACTGTATCTTCTTTTGCTATGTTTTTGCTTGGATCCATGTTTCTTTTTTCCTGACAGGGTGGCTGGCAACTCCATAGACTGTTTATCTTTGGTTATAGAAAACCCCCTGATATTATTATTTGGGACCCTGTCCAGTCTCCCAACAGTCTACAGGGAGTGCAGAATTATTAGGCAAGTTGTATTTTTGAGGATTAATTTTATTATTGAACAACAACCATGTTCTCAATGAACCCAAAAAACTCATTAATATCAAAGCTGAATAGTTTTGGAAGTAGTTTTTAGTTTGTTTTTAGTTATAGCTATTTTAGGGGGATATCTGTGTGTGCAGGTGACTATTACTGTGCATAATTATTAGGCAACTTAACAAAAAACAAATATATACCCATTTCAATTATTTATTTTTACCAGTGAAACCAATATAACATCTCAACATTCACAAATATACATTTCTGACATTCAAAAACAAAACAAAAACAAATCAGTGACCAATAATGGATTCTGTCAGTGTTTTGATCTGTTCACCATCAACATTGCGTGCAGCAGCAACCACAGCCTCCCAGACACTGTTCAGAGAGGTGTACTGTTTTCCCTCCTTGTAAATCTCACATTTGATGATGGACCACAGGTTCTCAATGGGGTTCAGATCAGGTGAACAAGGAGGCCATGTCATTAGATTTTCTTCTTTTATACCCTTTCTTGCCAGCCACGCTGTGGAGTACTTGGACGCGTGTGATGGAGCATTGTCCTGCATGAAAATCATGTTTTTCTTGAAGGATGCAGACTTCTTCCTGTACCACTGCTTGAAGAAGGTGTCTTCCAGAAACTGGCAGTAGGACTGGGAGTTGAGCTTGACTCCATCCTCAACCCGAAAAGGCCCCACAAGCTCATCTTTGACGATACCAGCCCAAACCAGTACTCCACCTCCACCTTGCTGGCGTCTGAGTCGGACGGAGCTCTCTGCCCTTTACCAATCCAGCCACGGGCCCATCCATCTGGCCCATCAAGACTCACTCTCATTTCATCAGTCCATAAAACCTTAGAAAAATCAGTCTTGAGATATTTCTTGGCCCAGTCTTGACGTTTCAGCTTGTGTGTCTTGTTCAGTGGTGGTCATCTTTCAGCCTTTCTTACCTTGGCCATGTCTCTGAGTATTGCACACCTTGTGCTTTTGGGCACTCCAGTGATGTTGCAGCTCTGAAATATGGCCAAACTGGTGGCAAGTGGCATCTTGGCAGCTGCACGCTTTACTTTTCTCAGTTCATGGGCAGTTATTTTGCGCCTTGGTTTTTCCACACGCTTCTTGTGACCCTGTTGACTATTTTGAATGAAACGCTTGATTGTTCGATGATCACGCTTCAGAAGCTTTGCAATTTTAAGAGTGCTGCATCCCTCTGCAAGATATCTCACTATTTTTGACTTTTCTGAGCCTGTCAAGTCCTTCTTTTGACCCATTTTGCCAAAGGAAAGGAAGTTGCCTAATAATTATGCACACCTGATATAGGGTGTTGATGTCATTAGACCACACCCCTTCTCATTACAGAGATGCACATCACCTAATATGCATAATTGGTAGTAGGCTTTCGAGCCTATACAGCTTGGAGTAAGACAACATGCATAAAGAGGATGATGTGGTCAAAATACTCATTTGCCTAATAATTCTGCACTCCCTGTATGGGCCATAATGACTCCCCAAGACCTGAGGTCCACCAGGTTGTGGAGAGAGAGGGGTGGAGGGAATGATAGAGGGGAAAAGAAATGTATCGAGAAATGTAAAAGTCCCTTTTTTGTTGTGATGTGATGTATTTCATTCTCTGATTTAAATACCAAGGTTTGAATTTAACTCAATGATTTATTTTTATTTTTTTATTTTTTTCTCTTCCCTCTCTCTCCTCCTCCCCCCCCCCCCCCATTATTGATGTATGGACCATACCTTTAAGCCTCCTCACAATATGCTGCATATATAGGATATGCTAACACCCCACAATTGACAAAGATTTTAATATCATGTATGACACCCCCAGAGAGTAGCCCTTCCCCATCCCTTCCCCCCCCCTTTTTTTTTTTTTCTCTCTTTTCTAGGTTGTAATGCATTGACTTGTATATGTTTTTGCTCCTATGCAGGTTCCACAGTTATATGTTTTCTCTGTTTATCTTATTGTACACCAATTTGTAAGTGTTTATTCTGGTATTATGACTTTTTAGTCCATTCAGATATAGATCACGACCTACTCACTTCTCCCTAAAGTCCTTACCATTGGTGTTTACCTACCCCAATAAACCTCCACATACATCATGACAGGTCCCACAGGTTGAGTCCCGCCATCAACATGGGTCCAGGCTTATTATTACATATGGACTGTCCCCCCTATACCCCTAATTTAACTAGTTAATTGTTTCTTGATTCTTAGTAATGTTTTTGTCAGGAAGTTTTAGAATTCATCTATGTTAAGTACCCCGTAGCTGCTGGCTACCACGATTATCTACTTAAAAACTTAAGTAACCCTACCCAACGGGTTCTCGCCCCCCCCCCCCCCCCCCAGCATTGTAGTTTACATTGTAAACACGTGAACACAGATTCTAAATTTCTACCTTATTCCCCTTCATTGTTAGCTATAATCCACACGTGATTTCATAATTGATCAGTACTCCATTGGCTGATCCCTAACTTCTTGCAGGGGTCTAGCTCTTGGATAACACATCTTCCTCTGTATTTCAGTATCTTATCTCTCTGCCCCTATTCTTCCTACTTACCCTTCTCTCTTCCTCCCCTTCTCTCCCTTCCTTTCCTGAACGGTGCAAAACAGAAACAAGCCTACTATGGTGCTAACCTTCCTCACTTTGAATGTGAAGGGTCTGAACTCCCCTAACAAGCGTAGTCTGTTGAGAAACTTTCTTAAATCTCGTAACCCTGATGTAGTCTATTTGCAAGAGACCCATTGGTCGACTGCCCATATGCCTACACTCAAGTTCTCAGATTACTCTGAAATATTCCATTCTATCTATAAAGACAAAATGAGAGGCGTTTCTATCCTGATTAACAAAAGGGTTGCATTCCATTTGGTTCATGTGGAAAGAGACGTGGAGGGGCGTTTCCTTATCTTGATAGGGAAACTTAATGAACAATTGGTCACTCTAGTCAATGTATACAACCCTAACCAAAGACAGGTTTCCTTCTTGAAAAGGACCCTTCTCTTAGTTGATAGATTGAAGCAAGGCACCCTGGTCCTAGGGGGCGATTTCAACCTTGTTTGGGATCCTCTCCTCGACAAGAAGGTCCCTTTCAACAAATGGATTTACCCCTATACCATATCGGTGGCCCCGAAGTTTCAACATTTGATTGCACAACATTCTCTTTTTGATGTATGGCGGGCACACCATCCTGAAGTGAAAGATTTTACATACTTCTCAGCCTCCCATAGGTCCTACTCCAGGCTCGATTATTTTTTTGTTGATTCATGGACGCTGAACTCTATCAATGAGGCGCGTATACACTATTGTACCTGGTCGGATCATGACGCCGTCACAGTCCAGGTGTTTGGCCCGAGAGCGTCTATAGATAGGCCTTACTGGAGGTTCCCTCGGTTCTTGTGGAAGGATACGTCCTTCCTACTGGGGCTTGAGGAGGAAATCACTAAATTCCTGCAAGACAATCGAGAGGGGCAAACGTCCCACCAGATTAGATTTGCGGCCTTGAAAGCTTACCTACGAGGTTTTTGTATTACTAAGGTGGCAGAATTACGTCGTACGAAGGGAGCTCCCTTGGGTAAGCTCAATTGTGATCTCCGGGTGGCCGAAACACTTAACAGACAAAACCCCACCCAGGCACTCTCTATTAAGGTACAGGGTTTGAGAAGTCAGATTAAGGAACTGGAATTACAGAAAATTCAAAAGGCTCTCTCAGTTTTCAAACAATTTCTATACCACAAAAGTAATAGGGCGGATTCGCTTTTGGCTGGTAAATTGAGAAAGCGAACAGCCACAGCAAGAATACCTTACATCACACAAGATGGAAAGAGAGTCTATGCCCCAGCTGCCATTGGATCAGCTTTTGCTATGTTCTATGACAAACTATAAAACATTTCCAAAAGCGAGCTCCCTCGATCGGCCACGACTACGGAAATTGGCGACTTCCTTAAGGAGCTCGGTCTCCCGACACTTTCGGAGGAAGATGGTGAATCTCTCCTAACACCGTTCACTGACAGGGAAATTTCTTTACTCCTTAAGAATTTGAAAAACAACAAAGCCCCGGGGCCGGATGGTTTCCCTGGAGCCTTCTATAAGAAATTTTCGAGATTATTGACTCGGGTGCTAGGTCAACTCTTTAACGAAATTAAGTCAGATGGCCAAATATTAAGAGAAAACCTTGAAGCGTCAATAGTCGCTATTCCTAAACCGAATAAAGATGTGATGCTATGCAGTAGTTATCGCCCGATCTTGTTAATAAATGTTGACATGAAACTCTATTCGAAACTCCTGGCAGACAGGCTAGTGAACCTATTACCTTCCCTAATACAGTCGGACCAGGTCGGCTTTACTAAAGGCCGCCAGGGGCCGGACAATACGAGGCGCCTAATTACGATTTTTTCAGATGCCCGAAGGAATGGTACCCCACTGGTTGCACTGTCCTTGGACGCCGAAAAGGCTTTCGACAGGGTACGGTGGGAGTACCTATGGGAAGTCCTCAGAGTGTTCAACTTTCCTCCCCAAATCGTTGTAGCCATTCAGGCCCTCTACACTTCGCCCCATGCTCGTATCAGGGGCCCGGGTTTCTGCTCACCGGTAATAAACATCTCCAATGGCACCAGACAGGGGTGTCCCCTCTCCCCTTTAATTTTCTCCCTAGTGATGGAACCCTTTGCTCAAGCAATATGTCTATCAGAAGGAATTACTGGTGTTCCATATCCGTCACGTGAAGAAAAGATTGCCCTCTTTGCGGATGACGTGACCATTCTATTGACTAACCCGGAGTCTTCAATCTCGAGGGTCTTTGACCTAATTGATAAATTTGGCCGGTATAGCTATTACAAGTCTAATGTAGCTAAGACTGAAGCATACGCTATGAATATTCCCACAGAGCGACTAAATGCACTGCGGGACAAATTTGACTTCCAGTGGTCTACAAATTACCTAACTCACTTATTATTATTATTATTACAGGTGTAATGCTCAGTGACAACACAGACACCATGACCAAACTTAACTTTGATAAGTTGACGGCCGAAATTAAATCCTTGGCGATATCATGGGACCATCGTGAGATTTCATGGCTAGGCCGTGTTGCCACGCTTAAGATGTCACTCCTCCCGAAGGCTTTATACATATTCCGCTGCCTCCCCTTTAATGTGCCTCATCGGATTCTTCAACAGATCCATAGAGTCTTCCTCAGATATGTGTGGGGACGCGGGATTCCTCGAATAGCATATAAAATCCTCCAGAGACCCTTCTCCAAGGGAGGCGTTGCGTTTCCAAACATATATCTCTATTATGAAGCAACAAGACTTACACATATCACCGCATGGGGAGTAGAGACGGATAGACCAGGCTGGTTTTACTTGGAACAACTAGCTCTGCCGGTAGATCTAGACCTCCGAGATGCCATCTGGGTACCCAAGCATGTGAACCTCTTAGCTAAGATCCATAATCCTATTGTCAGTCAATCTTTACGTATCTGGTACGAGCTTCGCCACAGACAGGGTGTTTCACCCTACCCTTCTCCTATTCAGAGCTTGAGGGGTTTACTCTGGAACTCACCGGAGATTCATTTTGATTTCTGGAAAAGTAAAGACATCACGAAGGTTTCTGATCTGTACCACTCGGGTACCCTTACGACGGCTTCACAACTAGCGGAGCCCGGGGGGGACAACCCCCTATGGTTCCGCTTCGAGAGCTTCAGAGTGCTCAGTGTTGTCAAGGCTAGGAGATTCCCCACGACTGCTCTCAGAGGGAAGACAGGATGGGAGTCTAGGTGGTGTACGGGAGCACTGAGATCCCGTCCCATTTCGTTTCACTATACCACACTTCTAAATGACTGTACACCAGGTGTGCCATGGCAGATACGTGCTTGGTGTCGTGAGCTCAACATCTCTATTCCTGAAGACGACCTTTCCTATGCAATTACTCTCACTAAAAAGACGCTTCACTGCATCACAGTCTTTGAGACATATATGAAAGGGGTGTTGAAGTGGTATAGAGTCCCAACCCGATTAGCAGCGATGTTCCCGTCCTCCACCAGAGTTTGCTGGAGACAGTGTAATGGTGAGGGCTCTGACATCCATGTATGGTGGAGCTGTCCGAAGATCACCTCCCTATGGAATGAGGTTGAATTATTGCTCAGCTCCATGAATCTCGATGTCCACCTGACGCCTGGGATGGCCTTGCTCCATATTCTTCCGAAGTCTTTCTCCTTGAATACCAAGAAGTTCCTAATTTACGTCCTGGCAGCGACTAAACTGTGCATAGCTCGGGCTTGGAAACAAACAGAGCCTCCAAATCTAAATGAGATCTGTGATGTGATAAATCATTTCGCTACAATGGAGAGATATGTCACCGGCGAAAACAGTACCCTGGACTCTTACTGGGAGACGTGGTCTGACTGGTTTGAGCTCCGATGAGTGAGACCCTTCAGTAGCGCGATCTACCCCTGAAATGGGAGGAGAGAGTTCATGCTGTCTCCTCCCCCGTTCCGTTCCCTTCCCTTCTTCCCCTCCCCCCCCCCCCTTTTTTTTTTTTTTTTTTTTTTTTTCTTCTCTTTCTCTCTATCTCTCTCTCTTTTTCCTCTGCCTCCTTCTTTCTTCTTTGTATCTCTTTCTTTACTCCCTATCTGGGGGAGATGTGTATAATCCCTATTTATTAAGTTGTCTGACAAATTTGTACGTGGGCCCTGTTGGCTCACTTCTATTCACCCCTCTTCTAGGGCCAAATAATGCCAGATACCTGTTTTTTTTCTTTGTTTCAATATTGACTACTATGAGAATGTACACTTATGACACACCTATTTTACTATTTCTGATTATTCCAATATGTGCAATGTATATTTCTGCTAACCAAACATACTGTTATACTATGTTATATGATATGTTCTGATGTAATGCTACTCTAATATTACTGTACGGTGAATTTCTATTCAATAAAGAAAAAAATATTTAAAAAAAAAAAAAAAACACAGCTGCATAGGTATAAGTTTTGACATCTATCTCCCAAACATGGATACCTGGATGATATCCTCTCAAAAGTTCAAAAATATGTTGCATAAGAAATTGTATCGGTGAGATAGAGAAGGTGAACATGGCAATAACAAGTGCACGTAGAAATTGGCACCTCCTAATTTTTATATACAGCTAAGATGCTATAACCCAGCTAACAGTCTTGAAAAAACAACTTATGACTGCATGTTGCAGTTAGGTAGAGGGTAACCCATATGAGTGGCCCTCCTTATCTTACAGCCTAAAATAAGTATGTGATCCTTATGATATTAATATGTATCTTAGGCTGAAGAAATACTAAGTAGTTAAATAAAGCTAAGTAGCCTATGTGTACAGCATTACAGTAAAAAAATTGCAGGACAATCTCCTTAGTTATAGGAAAGTATGGAGAATAAACGTAGGTCAATAAGTACAAATAAACCAATTGCAGTCAACTCAAAACAACTGCTAAATATCCTCAAGTCTATTAACTTTTATAAAGTGGCCAGTAAGCCAAAAAATCAGGGTTTGAAGAAGTGTAATATAAGTCAGAACTTATTATGATTAAAACAATATAAGCGGCGTCTCATTAGCAGAACGTATACTTATAGCAGGAGTGAAGTGGTTAAACGCCATGCTTCTGAGACTCAACCAACTCCGGAGCGTCTCGGAGTTAGCAAAGGGTACATCAGTGAGATACTGTGTCTGATACCATGAAGAACAATAGAGCTATGGATCCCATACTACTGCAGCTATCTATGTTGTGTGTCTGCAGCTTGAGAGGGAGTTGCCAGTCCGTTGTGCTGACTTTCCTGTAAAGCTCCGCTATTCCACTGTGATGTGGTGAGTCTGCCCTAGGAGCTACACGATCCCAACTAGGTTGTAATTGTTGGCGATCAGGCAACCGTGTTCTTTCCTTTAATCGCAGGGGTGTCAGTGATGGTTCTGTTTTGAGTAGGCTAGAATTAGTAGCTGCTAAGTGCCCAGTCGGGCATTCGCATGCTTGTGGCTTCTGTATATATCATAATCGACTGTGTAGGTATCAACATGTTATTTTAGGAACTCATTGCGCCAGAAGCTGAAGCCAGTTTCACATTTGGTTCTTTGTTAGGTTCGACTGGAGACGTATATTTTGAGTATAGTAAGGTCTCTCTCGAGGTGTAAAAAATATTCAGCTACGGCCGATTGTATTGTCTCCTCCCATATTCCTACTGCTGCCACCATATCAGGGTCAGGTCTGTTAGCCATCTGAACCAGCAGTTCAAAACTTATATATCCAACCAGTGATTAGAACAGTGAGAGAGAAGTAGCAGTAGCGTCAGTCAGATTTGTCCGCTGTAATCAGAACTCCGTGGGGGATTTTGGTGAGTTTGATGTAAGGCCACCGCCATAGAATTTCAGCAGTTCAGATTGGAGCCTCTATGGGATTTAACTTCCAGATTTTATGATTGTTGAAGACCACATAATCTATGTCAATGATTTCTCGTCAATTTTGGATGCGATGCCATGATTATTTTGAGATAATCGACAGATTATCCAGATCTTGGAGAGAGCTATTGATTTTGTGGCTTAGCATGACTGCTGCCCAGGCATGCCCCCAAGCTGTTTCTTTTTTATAAGAAAATTGCTAAATTTCCAGACCAGTTATTCATCCAGTTTCTCCTCCTTGGAATCTTAACACGGTTTGGATTTTTCTTCAAACTCTTTTTGAGCCTATGCATGGTTTAAACCTTAAACTTTTATCCTGGAAAGTTATTTTTCTTCTGGCTATTTCTTCGGCTAGGACATATGAGCTTTCAGCTTTATTATGCAAATCTCCTTTTCTGATATTTAATCAGGATAATCCTGTTTTTTGCACTAGCTATTCACTTCTTCCTAAGGTAGTATCTAGAATATATTAATAATCGGGAAATAATGGTTCCTTCTTTTTGCCCAGCTCCTTACAACTCTAAAGAGCATATTTTTCACAAGCTGGATGTTGTGAGAGCTCTGAAATATTATGTGGAAGCCACAAAAGTTTTCAGACTTTCTTCTTCTATTTTTGTCCATTTTTATGGGCCTTGCAGGAGACAGAAAGCTTTAGCTGACTTGATTTGTAAGGCATATTTGTTGTGGAGGAAACTCCCCCTGAGCAAATTATAGCTCATTCTGCTAGAGCAGTTGCCACTTCTTGGGCCTTTTGTAATGAGACTTTGTTTGATCAGATTTGCTGGGCAGCTACTTGGTCTTCTTTGCACACTTTTCAACATTTTATCACTTTGATGTGTATGCTTCAGTTGAAGCTTCTTTTGGCAAGGACTTTCTGCAGGCCATAGTGCCTTATCATCCATTTACGTGCCTTCCCTATCCCTACCATTTCATGGTGATCTTGTGGACTTCACTGCTTGGGCATAAAGTCCCACACATGATGACTCATGGACTCTCACCATCTGATAAAAGGAAACAAAATTTATACTTACCTGATAAATTCTTTTCTTTCATGATGGAGTCCACGAGTCCTGTCCTTTTTTCTTTTTGTTCAGGTTGCAGTACTTGTTTTGCAGTTGTTTTGCCCTGCATTTCTGTTTTCCTTCATCTACTTGGCTATATGTATGACTGAGGATCATGGGAAATATATTTTGCCTTGTCCAAGGAGGGGAATTCCCACATGTGATGACTCACAGACTCTCACCAACATGAAAGAAATTAATATATTAAGTAAGCATAGATTATTATTTTGTTTCTGTCAGTAATTCCTCATATTCTCCTTCATAAAAACATATCTGTGCTTGTTCATCAAACATAGTTGTTTCTGTCCAAGGAATTATCCCTTTGGAGTATTCTTTCCCAAATTGGAAGATGTCCATTCATTACATGTATATAATTGTTGCTATCAACTTTTAAGTTATGATAAGTGCAAGAAGACAATATTTAAATTATTTGTTTCACTAGTGAACTTGAGATTGAGACCATGAGGCCTACTTATCAAACCGTCAACTTACTTGCATTCGACGGCACCAATACGCTCGCTTGACATCACCTAACATCGCAGCCGCGGACCTGAATACACTCTCCATATTTAACAAAAAAGCTGTCAAAAAGCCACACACCAAGTATGGGGCGATGAGCAGCGGACTGTTGTTAACTAACATCAATCTCGCTGCTATTCGGCTTTTTCACAGCTTTATTTATACCCTGTCACTAAACACCGCCACTATACTAAAATGTTTAACCCCTATCCCGCTGCTCCCTCACCCTGCCGCAGCTAAATAAAGTTATTAACCCCTATCCCGCCACTCCCAGAGCCCACCGCAACTCTAATAAATGTATTAACCCCTATTCCGCCGCTCTCCGACACCGCCGCAACTCTAATAAACTTATTAACCCCTATTCCGCTGCTCCTGGACCCCGCCGCAACTAACTAAATGTATTAACCCCTAAACCTCTGGCCTCTCACATCACTAACACTTACTAAACCTATTAACCCCTAAACCGCCAGCCCCCCACATCGCCATAAACTAAATTAACCCATTAACCCCTAAACCTAACAACCCGCTAACTTTATATTAAATATTAACTCATCCCTATCGTATAATAAATTTAAACTTACCTTTAGATTTAAATTAAACTATATTAAACTAATAATTAATCTACCCTAACTGTTATACTAAAATTACATTTAACTAATAATTAATCTACCCTAACTATTATACTAAAATTACATTAAACTATATTAAACTAATAATTAACCTACCCTAACTATTATACTAAAATTACATTAAACTATATTAAACTAATAGTTAACCTACCCTAACTGTTATACTAAAATTACATTAAACTACAAATTAAATTAACTATATTATATATTTAAAAACCTAACCCTACTCAAATAATTTAAATCTACTATTAAAAATTACAAAGTTACAAAAAACTAACAACTAAGTTACACAAAATAACAAACACTAAGTTACAAAAAAAATAAACACTAAGTTACACAAAATAATAATAAATTATCAAATATTTAAACTAATTACACCTAATCTAAGAGCCCTATGAAAAAAAAAAATCCCCCCAAAATAAAAAAAAACCCTAGCCTACAATAAACTACCAATGGCCCTTAAAAGGGCCTTTTGCGGGCATTGCCCCAAAGAAATCAGCTCTTTTACCTGTAAATAAAATAATTGGCTGATTGGAATAGACAATAGAATGCAAGCTCAATCCTATTGGCTGATTGGATCAGCCAATAGGATGAAAGCTCAATCCTATTGGCTGATTGCAACAGCCAATAGTATTTCTTCAACCTTAATTCTGATTGGCTGATAGAATTCTATCAGCTAATCGGAATTTAAGGGACACCATCTTGGATGACATCATTTAAAGGAACATTCATTGTTGAAGAAGACGTTGAATGAAGAGGATGCTCCGCGTCGGATGTCTTGAAGATGGAGCCGCTCCGGGCCAGATGGATGAAGATAGAAGATGCCATCTGGATAAAGACTTCTGCCCAGTTGGATGAAGATGTCGGCCTGCTTGGATGAAGTCTTCTGCCGGCTTTGATGAGGACTTCTGCTGCTTCATTGAGGATGAATGTCGGCTCTTCAGAAACTATAAGTGGATCTTCGGGGTTAGTGTTAGGCTTTTTTAAGTGTTTATTGGGTGGGTTTTAATTTTAGATTAGGGTTCGGGCTTTTGAAAAAGAGCTAAGTGCCATTTTAAGGGCAATGCCCATACAAATGCCCTTTTCAGGGCAATGGGGAGCTTAGGTTTTTTAGATTAGGTTTTTATTTGGGGATTGGTTGTGTGGGTGATGGGTTCTACTGTTGGGGGGGTGTTTGTATTTTTTATTTACAGGTAAAAGAGCTGATATCTTTGGGGCAATACACCGCAAAAGGCCCTTTTAAGGGCCATTGGTAGTTTATTGTAGGCTAGGGTTTTTTGTTATTTTGGGGGGGCTTTTTTATTTTCATAGGGCTCTTAGATTAGGTGTAATTAGTTTAAATATTTGATAATTTATTTTTTATTTTGTGTAACTTAGTGTTTATTTTTTTTGTAACTTAGTGTTTGTTATTTTGTGTAACTTAGTTGTTAGTTTTTTATAACTTTGTAATTTTTAATAGTAGATTTAAATTATTTGCGTAGGGTTAGGTTTTTTTTACTATATAATATAGTTAATTTAATTTGTAGTTTAATGTAATTTTAGTATAACAGTTAGGGTAGATTAATTATTAGTTTAATATAGTTTAATTTAAATCTAAAGGTAAGTTTAAATTTATTATAAGATAGGGATGAGTTAATATTTAATTTTAATATAAAATTAGCAGGTTGTTAGGTTTAGGGGTTAATAGGTTAATTTAGTTTATGGCGATGTGGGGGGCTGACGGTTTAGGGGTTTATAGGTTTAGTAAGTGGTAGTGATGTGGGAGGCCAGGGGTTAATAAATTTATTTAGTTGCAGTGGGCTCTGGGAGCGGCGGGATAGGGGTTAATAAGTATAATGTAGGTGTCGGCGGTGTCGGGGCGGCAGATTAGGGGTGTTTAGTCTCAGGGTACATGTTAGTGTGTTAGGTGTAAACATAACTTTTATTCTCCCATAGGAATAAATGGGATATCGGGCAGCAGCAAACATGAGTTCTCGCTGCTTTCAGACTCCTATTGATTCCTATGGCATCCGCCGCCTCCAGGGTGGCGGATTGAAAAGCAGGTATGCTGGGCCGGAATAGTGGCGAGCGTACCTATTAGAAGTTTGATAACTAGCAAAAGTAGTCAGATAGTGCCAAATTTGCATTTGGAACATCTGCAATGACGTAAGCATCGATCTGTGTCGGACTGAGACCGGCGGATCGTATTTTAAGTCACAAATTTCAACTTTTGCCGGTCTGTAGGCTTTGATAAATAAGGGGAATCAAGCTTGCCACAATTACGCTGCAGAATTCCAGCGTATTTGCGGTTGACGGCTTGATAAATATGCCTCTTTGTGTTGACTTTAATGAAACTCATAAGATCAGATCTATCCCCATTCCAAATTATTAGAATTTCTTTATATTTTATATAATATAAATTTATTTTTCCAATAGATTTTAGCATTGCAATCACTTTCCCAGTTTCCTGTGAAGAGATTAGCATAACTGAGGGACCTTTTATCCATTTTGGTGATCCAGATTTTTGTAGAAAAATAATATTTTTCGAAGACAAAACGTTTTCGGTCCAAACGTACTCAATATATTTCAGTATTAATTTAGTGTCTTCCCTTTTTAAGGTATCATCTTTCTCTTAGAAAGTTCTTACCACATTTATCCCTTGTTTATGGTTTATATAAGTGTACAGTTAAGATACATCACTGAAGCAGAGGAGGAATATTGATTGTGTGAAATCTTTTAGGTATGATGGTAAATGACTCACAAATGACTGCTAAAATCTGCCTTTATATTCTGAGGCATTTGCTTTGAGAGAATCAGTCCCTGAAATAAATGGATGATCTGAAGAGTTTTCCAGTGACTTGTGTATTTTTCTTTCTAAGAAATAAAACATTTCCTATCTGGGTTTTTCTTGAAATAGGAAACTAAATTCTCTTTTTTTTCCGTAATGATGTCTTTAGACTCTGCCTCAATTATGAGATTTTCTAATTCATGTTCATAGTGACCAATTAGAAGTACACAAACCGCGAGGTTTTTTGGGATAGCGCTTATGCTAAAATAAATTTCCTAGCCTTCCTTAGAAAATCCTAACACCTCCAAGTTAGGATACTAGAGATAAATACTAAAAACCAAGAAAAGGAGGCGCTTCAAATTGAAGCTGGACGGGTGTGCATGTGTATAAAAATACCTTTGTAAATACCTAGTTTTATAAACCTTGTAAAAGAGTCTTCAATAAAAATTCTGGTGATACTATAAACACAATAAGTCTACTAGAAATAAATTATCAAAGGTGATAAAAAAATATCAGAAAAACACTTCATATGAAAAATAAAGAGTATTTTACTACGACAATATTAAATAAAAAAAAACATATATAGTGGGACGTCTCCCAATATATTTAATATATTAAAATTCTTATAATAACCAGTATAAGCTTAAAAAGTCCATGGGCAAATATAAGATGTCTTGGTACAACCAATATCCCAAAGTAATATCGCTAGTGTTGTCAAAAAGTTCAACGAGTGAGTAATATCCGTGCTGACAAAACAAAATAACAGAAGCAGTCTTACCAAACTCACGGCATTGCTCCTACCATTTAATTTAAGTGTCGGCTCTGTCCTGGAGGATTTTGGAATCCTAGCGGACCTAGCGGCTTTACCGCTATCTTCAGATCCTGTATCAACAATGAGACCTCTCGAGGAGGGAGTAACAAGCTCCAGAATCTTACCGGTCTTACCGGTAAGCACGCAGTACCCTTGTGGTCAGCTGATAGTGAATGGGTGGAGTAACTTCAGTTACCATTCTTGCTGTACTGAAATCCACATCTACGTGTTTTGTCCTTACCCTGGATTTTCTCAAGATAGTGGATAGCACACAGTACAGCATATTTCAAGGCTTAGTGACATTCTCATTGGTCCATTTTTTTTTTTAAATAATCAGGATAATCCTTCGTTATTTCTTTTTGTCCCTTTATTAATACAGCATCTACAGGGGGATTAGAGTATGATCCGTTTCCTTATGTTCACTCATTATATTGATAGAATAATACTACAGAGAATTGTATAATCCTAGCGATAAAACTATTTGGGATATATCAAAATAATAACAAAACATAAATATAAGTAAGAGCAATTTGATGTTTAAATTTTTAATTGTATCCCATTCATTTTATTAGGTAAATAAGAACACCAAATAAAAATATATAAAAGAAAGTGTAAAGTGCAACGTTTGGATTGTTAATTAATAATACAACCTTATATTACCAAAATATTATTAGCGATTTAATATCGGCATTGAATTTGGGCCAATAGATATCAGTGAATAGTGTATATACTAAAGTGAAGTGTGCATATACTAAAGTGCAATATTAAATTAATATTATATCTCAAAAATTCAGTCAAACCAGCTCAAAGATCACCAGATATAATGTTATTGTAATGGGAATACCTAAGACCACTAATGTCTGTGTCTAAGGGTGCAAGGGGGAATCAGGAAAATTAATAACTGTAAAAAGATAGACAATATATAAGAAAGAAAAGTTTGAAAAAGGCAAAAAGGATTCCCTAGCCAGCACTTCCTATTAGATTACAATATATCTATAAGAGATTTTACACAAAAGAAGTAGCAAAATCAAAGGCAAAGCAAGGAATCAAAGTGATACTTCATCAGATACAGACAAATCATCCACAAGTGAAGGAAGTAGAAATAAGAATAAAAGGAAAAATGATAGACGAAATCAGAGATCTTTTTTAGACAAGACAAATAGCAAGGACAAGGAAGGAGGAAAAGGCATAGAGCAGGGCGAAAATATAGAAGGGGGAGATACAGTGAAAAAGACGTACAATCTGAGAAGTCAGCAGTAGAGGATCAGAGACATAACTCTAGAAAGGATGAGGCGGGTAAGAATGATTTAAAGATAGTGAACCTGTCAAAAAAAGTGTTAAAAAAGGAACATCAAGAAGTTTTGAGAAATGGATTATCTTACTCTCCAACCAATAAAATGGACCGGTTCACTGTCATTAAATATTTAAACCTGTTCGCACGGAAAATAGTTTTTTTTTTAAATTTTTTATTGAGGTTATAAAAATTGTACAACCAATATGAAATACCAGAAAAAATATATATATCATACGCTATAACAAACAGCCATATGTAAGATAAAGCAACAGTATTACAGTGGGTCTGTATAAGTAATAATCTTGAACCTCATTTTTATATTTACATAGAGTTCTGTAGTGGGTTCCTCAATTGATAAGGAAGGTTACTCTTGAACCTTACATAGTTTAGGGACATTTGAGGAGGAACTTGGCATTGGAAGTGGCCACTTTTGGGCCTAGTGTGGGGATAGAGAGAAGGTGAAAGTCAGCAGGCAAAGGCTGCTTTTAGAGAATAAGAAGAAGAGGAAAAGAGAAAGAAAGAGAGCGGAGGGGGGGAGGTGATTAGATTCCCATAGTGGACGTGTGCTATCTGAGGGTAAAGACATAAAGGAGATGTAATGAGTTGATGAGATACAGTTAGGTGGGATGATTAAAGAGTAGGGTATCATGAACTAGAGGGGCGATATTATTAACAGTTAACTGAGTTAGGTGAAGTCTTACAGAATAGATTCAGCAGGCCAAAATTGTGTAATGTCTAAAACTGGGACTGGAGCATATTACATACAGAAAGACTATGTTGTTAGGATGTGAATATGTATATAATTACCTAATAAATTCAGGTATGTCTTTTGCGCTATCTGTGGTTAGCCCGTTCTAGTTTTTAATCATAACAATGCACCTTTAACTAAGAAAATGTTCTAACATCTAATGGCATACTTGGGAGAGAGTAAGCCCCAGAGAGAGAGGATAAAACTATATAACATGAGCCAGTAGACTGATCTATAACTAAAGTAGAGTATGTGAGGACATAGCACATTTCTAGGGGGGTATATGTAGACAGGGAGCATCAGGTAAGATTGCACGTATGCAGATGTCATACTATTGGTTCCTTATGTTAATAATGGATCTATTGTCTGTAAGAACAGTGGGCAGTTAGGAACATACCTATATAGACCATGACTGTATGGTAGTATCATCTCTGACTGACAGGAGATATAGTGGAGCTCTCTTTACTCTTATTACACTTATCCTATCCTAGTACACTAGTTAGACAATAAACTTTATCAATTATAGCTCCAATGGTCAGCATATCAGTGGCAAATATACATTACCTTAACATATATTCTTTTATCTCAGCAAGTGCACATTTAACAGGTATAATAAACATATATGCGGTAAGACTTAGCTGTGCAGAAGTATATACAGAATATGAACCGCACCTACTTATAAGAGAGATTTGTGCAATTGTAAAATAGCAAGGATAGAGATGTCTACTTGAGTGAGCTGGATTAGAAAATGAAACATGACTCCCCTCTAGCGGTGGGGAATAGTTATTGCATCCTATACCCAGAAATATTATTTGAAAACCAGATTCTGCATTTTAGCTTGTTTTAAAATATATAGTTCAGGCAATATAGTTCTATATGACCTAGTACAATCAGCATGGTGGTACATACAAACAAAATATGGTAGACATGAATGTGAGCCACTGACTTAAAGAAAAGTAAAACTGTGAAAGTAAACTTCTTGTGTTCACGCTTAGCTCACACATAAATAGTAACCCTATTTTTCTTTTGATGAGTGGTCACACTGGAAATGAAAGATCAACAATGAAGAGTTAATTTGCATACACAAGTCCATAGATGACTAAGAGGGTTTTTGAGAAGGGTATTCAGTATACAAGTTTAACAATAAGATATTATGCAAACACTTAAAGATAAGATCGTTCAAGAGAGATCCACTTTTCACTAATAAACCAGATTTGCCTATTTTAATATTGAAACATATATGTTCCTAATAGGAATTAGAATGAACAGTAAGTGGAGCATCAACTTGTTAAACAGGTCGCAGCTAAATAACTCCCTAGTAGGTGTTGCTGACCCTTCACACCAAACATGGGATAAAAGTAAAGTCTCAGAGCCCTCGTTCTTCAAATAGAATCAGTTGAAGGGATATAGATAAGATCAGTCTCACCTTAGACCTCTTTATGAAATAATCTGTCCCATTACCCCATATCAACCGTTCTGTGTCTCTGTGAGCCGCTAATGGATAATCATTACTTTGTCCTGTGTCAAGCCGGGAGAGAAAATAAGTACACTACCAGTCAGTTTTTATCCGACCCCAAGTCTGTCTGCTGTTGGTGTAAAATTTGTCAGATTCGGCAGAGCGGAATCTGCGATGAGGGATCGCCTCGGGTTCCATACGGCAGACTGAAATGGCTTGTCCGCTGCCCAGTCTCCTCTCTCCCTTGTAGCGCATGACTGAAATGGTGTATGTGGAGTCTTCGTTGCTCGCCCGCAGCAGTTGTCTGTATCCTCGAGGTTCTTATGTACTGCAGGTATAAGGGCCTCTTGTGGTCGCAGGTAGGGAGATTGAGGGAGCTGGAGTTGTTTCCCTGCAGAAGTCAGAGCGACTCTTGTGCAGTCTGGTGAGGTAGTCATGCAGATCAGCGGGTCGTCTATGTACAGTTGCGTCAGACCATAGCGCATTGCCCTTGATATGGTGGTAGTTGAGACCTGTCTGGTCTTACCTTCCTGTGCGTGTTTGTGGATGAGCAGAGTTAGGGGTGGTGAGTCTGCTACTAGGCATACCGCGCCAGGGTCTTGTCGGGTTATGTGAGAGGCGCCATCTTGGTCGCGCAGTTCAGCAATAAGAGCTTTCAAGTCCCCAAACTGTCTGTCAGCCTTGTTGCACAAGCCTTTCAACAGTAAGCCAAGGTGCACAGAAAACTCCTCCATCTTCCGAGTATTATAAGGAAGCTATTAGTAGGTTAGATGATGTCCCGGGAGGCAAGCTAGTGCATCAAATGGATCTCTGGTACCTCTCATAGGTAGATGTATTCCCCGTCACGGCCTAAAACTGGCTAGCGGGCCTCTGTGTCGTTTCTAACGCAGATATGTAGTATCCGAGATCTAGAATTAATACTCCACACTCTGGTATAAGTTTAGAGCAGGACGTGATAAGAATTATGTTTGTAGAATGCCATATTTTGATATTTTAGTAAATAGGCTTCAGGAGCTCTGTGATGGCACGTCTTGTTGCTGTGGCAGTTGGCTTCGCCCCCCCCCCCCCCCCGGAAAATAGTTTTAAAGAAACTACATATAGGCAAACTAAAACAACAAACTTTAGACATGAGAGACAGACAACTTCTAAATGATTTGGTATCTCTGCAGAATTAAACAGAGCAAGCAGACACATCACAGGCTTCAAATAATGTATCACAAGAAACAGTAGAAACACATATAGGCTATATACCTCTTAAAAAGAAATCCAACTACATGCCGCCTTTGTCCATGGCAGGATCAGTAAGCAATTTTGTTAAACTAGTCGAAACTGAGATAGCCAAATTAGACACCAATACTGGCTACCAAGACAATTTAACCAAAAAACAGAGCTGGGCTCTTAATGATCTCATAAAAGACCATGATATCATTATCAAGCCTTCGGACAAAGGCGGCAATGTAGTAATTATGGATACAACTGACTATAAAAAAGAATGTCTAAGACAAGTTATGGATGGTATACACTATACATTGCTCAATAGTGACCCTACTGTTGAATACCAGATTGAATTGGACTACATTCTCACCCAGGCTATGAAAAATGGTATAATCAACAAAGCTGAATATGAATTTATGAATATTAAAAAAACAAAAACAGCAACATTCTATACCATACCTAAATTACATAAAAACAAAAATCCTCCACCAGGAAGACCCATTATTTCGGGTCAAGGTAGCCTGGGTGATAATGTATCCCAATATATAGATTATTGTTTACAGCCTTTTCTGGAGACCCTTCCATCATTTATCAAAGACACAAGTGATGCCCTTAAAAAATTGGATAGCTTGACTATAGAGGAAAATACCATTCTAGTAGCCATAGATGTAGAATCCTTGTATTCCTCAATGCCCCACCATCAGGGGATTGAGGCCTGTAGATATTATCTAGACCAGAGAGGACCAAAATATAGAGAACACACTGACTTTGTAGTGGACATTCTGAGGTTTGTTCTGAACAGCAATTACTTCACCTTTGATGGTAGATATTATTGCCAAACACTGCTATGGGAGCTAGTTGTGCTCTCACATATGCATGCCTTTATTTGGGCAAATGGGAAACAGACTATGTACAAGATATAATATCACTATATGAGGATAAGATGAAGCTCAGGGTACGCTACATTGATGATATTTTGGCCTTGTGGAATGGAACAGCAGACGAGCTTAAGGAATTCATTGAAAGATTAAATTGTAATGATTTAAATCTCAAATTTACATATATCTATAGTACTACAAATATAACATTTCTGGATCTAAAGATCACAGCCACCAATGGGATCTTGGAAACAGAAATATACAGAAAGGAAACTGCAGCTAACACAATATTGAAGGCTGACAGCCATCATATAGATACAGTAATCAAAGGGATTCCATAAGGCCAATATTTAAGGTGCAAAAGGAACTGCTCTACAAAAGAGCTATACAAATTTCATGCAGATGATTTACAAAATAGACTAACAGAGAGAGGGTACTCTAAAAAATTGTTGAAAAAAAGTTACTCAAAAGCATGTAAAAAAACACGGGATGAGACCCTATATAAAAATTTACAAAAAGAAAGTACTAGTAAAGAGGCAATCAGATTCATTGCAGCTTACAATAATAAATGGCAGGACATCAGGGCAATTTTTGTTAAACATTGGGACATACTACATACAGATCCCACTATTAGAGAAATAGTGGGAGAAAGACCAATAATGACACCTAGAAGAGCCCCCAATCTGAGGGATAAACTAGTCCACAGCCACTTTCAACAAACTAAACATAAGGGCACTTGGTTATCAGATTATAAGCAGAAAAATGGCAACGTTATATGTGGTAGATGCAGCATATGCAAAAACATACAAAAAGGGGATACAGTGTATGATCACTATAACAATAAACACACTATAAGAGGACATATAACATGTCGTAGTGAGGGAGTAATATACATGATTTCATGTTCCTGTCTGACTTCTTATATATGGAAAACCTATAGAGAACTCCGAGATAAAGTCAAAGAACACATGAGAGATATTAAAAACAAAAATCTCAAAGACAGCAGTGTAGCTAGACATTTTTTTACACATCATAATAGCTCTGTATACTCACTTAAAGTGAGAGGTTTAGAACTAATAGATCTCCACAATAGAGGTGGAGATCTAGATCAAAGGCTACTACAATCTGAATGTAAGTGGATTTACAATATGAATATCCTTACTCCAGGAGGCCTTAATGAGGAGATCAATTATGCCCCATTCTAACTGATTGGCAGTGATGAGTAATGTATATATATGTAAATACATCGATATTTATTTGCTAAAAATGCAGGAATATAGCTATATTCTGCTATTGGTATCTATCTATGGTCTATTCCATATTGAAGGAATTAGAAGTGCACATTTCTTTTGGCAATATGTATATAAACAAGAGTAAAAATGTTTTGACAAACTTAGGATATAACTACTGTATTTAGGGTTTAATCTTTAACAAATGCATACTGGCACTAGTTTAGTGGAAATAAAAATTGGATTATATGCCCATAGCCCTAACCGTAACTAGATCACAGTAACAGATACATTTTTATTGGAGGAAAAAAGAATTACCCAGGCCTTTCTATACACATTGTATAAATTTCCGGGAGGAAAAAGAGACAGTAGCACCGATACGTCATGAAGAAGCCGAACCGGAAGTTCCTAGCGGCGAAACACGTGTTAAGTCTTCCAAACAACACTCGGGGTGGCTTACCCGAGTAAGTAAAGGATCCGCTGTGCCGCAAACTAGCCTAGAGAGAAGGCAAGTACAGCCCGCATCTTAAAGGGACACTGTACCCAAATTTTTTCTTTTGTAATTCAGAAAGAGCATGCAATTTTAAGCAACTTTCTAATTTACTCCTATTAGCAATTTTTCTTCGTTCTCTTGCTATCATTATTTGAAAAAGAAGGCATCTAAGCTTTTTTTTGGTTTCAGTACTCTGGACAACACTTTTTTATTGGTGGATGAATTTATCCACCTATCAGCAAGGACAACCCAGGTTGTTCACCAAAAATGGGCCGGCATCTAAACTTACATTCTTGCATTTCAAATAAAGATAACAAGAGAATGAAGAAAAATTGATAATAGGAGTAAATTAGAAAGTTGCTTAAAATGTCATGCTCTATCTGAATCACGAAAGAAAAATTTTGGGTACAGTGTCCCTTTAAGCTCTAGCATGATGGACGTCACACAGGCATGCTGATATCTACGGATGAATTACCGCATATCGGCGAAGTGGTGAGATAAAACCAGGGACCCTTAGATGAGAGTATATCTCTCAGTAGGATTATCCCTCTATAACAACACCATACGATTTGATGCCATATACATCTCTGTGATATAAATGATTGTGAATCCGTGCATGATCGGCTTAAATACATGAACTGACTATATCTGCATGAACTGCTGACTTAATAGCATTCAACAGGCATTACTAACCTGCAGCTTACAGCTAACATTAATGGCTATGCTATTGTCTTATGTGATACAAGTCCACATACTTACTGCTGTGAATTAATGCATGAACTGCCTCTATTGGAAAGTAACTATATCTGCATGAACTGTCTATTTAATAAGTTACTAACCTGCAGGCTATATTTAATTTCAGCTACCACGCATTATTCAATGTGACACATGCATGCATCTGTATGGATACTGCTGGACTGCTCTATGCTGTGACATTGGTTTTCGAGACATATATAATTGCAAACTTTGTGTTTATTCTAGTTTGTTGGGTATTTTACCTAGGATATATATATATATATATTTATATTTTAATACAGATATAAACTAGATAGATGTCTCATATCTAATCTGTTTCTCTCTCCTATGGCCATAGGTTTACATGATTTTAATAGAGTTAGGGCATATTGAGTATGCTTATATGTTTTAGACAAAGGTAGTAAATAAAGCATAACTTTTTGGTATTACTAATGTGCACTTTGATTCCTTGCTTTGCCATTGATTTTGGTACTCCTTTTGTGTAAAATCTCTTATAGATATATTGTAATCTAATAGGAAGTGCTGGCTAGGGAATCCTTTTTGCCTTTTTCAAACTTTTCTTTCTTCTATATTGTCTATCTTTTTACAATTATTAAATTAATATTAGTTTCCCTTATACATAAAATATTTTTATATCAATAAATAAATTGTGTGAATTTGATTACGTGTCTAAATTACATACAACAAACAAATATATTTGTTACAAAGGTATTGTCAGGATTCTGTTCTGTTGGAGTGTATACCTTTAAATCCTGCCTTTATATCCTCATGTCATTCAGCACCAGCTGCTAATTAATCTTGTTAGCTAGTTGCACAGGTACGTTTAGTACAAGCACTGTGCTTTCCAGGAAGAAGTTGCTAAACCTATTCCTAATTAAATACCTCAAATGTAGAGGAGTTCTTTTGAAAACTACCTGCACCAAAGTCTAAATCTCTTCAGTGGAACTAACAACCTGCCGCTGTATATGCAGAGACCAGCTCCTACCTCTGACTCCACACAGCAGTTCCGGATCACTCAGAACTGAACTTTCTTCTGCCAGACGGATCTCTACAAGGAGTGCTGCCATCCAGGAAAAAAAAACCACAGGATCTGCAATAATTTTCCTAAAAGTTTGTTATTACTGAAAATCGTAACGAGCCGTTGGCCCCGCCCCCTCTGTTACATCATCGGAACTGTGATGCAGAAGCCTGTAATTGGACAAGCCTCCAGCACACCCCACTAGCTGTCATCAGCATAAAGTGTACAGATTCAAATCTGCTCGCAGCAGCACATACACAGCTGTAGAAAAGAAAAGATCCTCTGACTCCGTCACTAAAAGACAAAGGACACTACTATTACTACAGAGCGGTTCTAAGCATCCTCTTCACCACCAGTAAAAGCCTGAACAGGATAATCTCTCTCTTTTTCTCCTGTAACCAATTTAACAAGGAAAATAATTTCCAATTGCTTTCTCTTAAAGCAACATACTCCTTAATGTTTTATGGTATACTGCAGTTGAGGTCCACAACTTTATTACTGTAAGTGGTTAGAAAAAAATCAACCATTCTTACTTACAGTGGTGACATATTAATTAGCCAAGGAAAATATGGACCCAGCAGAACTGCCTAATGTGGTCTACAACCTTTCCCAGAGGGTTGATCAGTTATCACAAGGATTGAGAAATCTTCAAGTACAAAATGACAGCTTAAAAGCTTTAATCAAGGATAACACCCCAGAACCCCAGGTCTCCCTACCTGACAAATTTATCAGTGACAGATCGGCTTTCAGACAGTTCAGGAACGCATGTCACTTGTTATTCTTAATGAGAACAAAGACTTACCACACAGAAAGGCTGAAAGTTATGACAGTCATATGCTTCTTACGTGGAGAGCCTAGGATTTGGGCTGATCTACTCTTCGAAAATGATGATCCTGTTCTAGGGTCACTCACAGAGTTTTTCACGCAAATGAGTCATATATATGAAGACACCCAAAGGCAGTTGTCTGCAGAAACAAAGATGTGGGCATTAAGGCAGGGAAAAAGGCCCGTGGAAGAGTATGTGACAGAATTAAAGTTATACATTGCAGATTCGGAATGGAGTGAGGTTGCCCTCCGCAATCAATTTAGACTCGGGTTGTCAGAGTCTCTCAAAGACGAACTAGCAAGGAATGAGCTTCCATGGTCTTTGGAGGGAGTGATGAATCTTTCGGTAGAGATAGACCGTCGCCTTAGGGAGAGACGTGCAGAAAGACATCCTGAGGTATCTTACAAGACTCATATTCCGCAGTCGTCAACTACACCACCAAGGGATTAATCAGTTCCCATGGAATTGGGTATCATGAAAGGCCCTCTGCAGCCAGAGGAAAGGATGCGCAGGAAACTGAAGAATTTAGGCATGTACTGTGCATCTCCAGTTCACACCGCAAGGTACTGTCCCATGCTGCAACGTCAAAGGAAAAGTAAGTTGCACCATTTAAGCAACTGTTTCACTACTAAAATTACCAATCCATCTTATTGTACTCTGTCTCTTTCTCTGTAGTGGGACCAACGCAAGATCCAAACTGAAGCAATAGTTGATTCGGGAGCATACTCCAGTATACTTGATGCAGCCTTGATAAAGTATAATAAAATACCCATTGTGTTGAAAACCAAACCCGTCTCTGTGAGAGTTATTGATGGGTCTTTAGTTACACCTGGCCCCATCACACATCAAACTATACCTTTAAAAGTAACCACTGACAAAGGCCATGTAGAATATATCTCATTTGATGTTCTACCCTCACCATTGTTCCCTGTTAATTTAGGGTTATCCTGGTTACAACTCCATCAACCTACCATTCATTGGGAGATGTTACAAGTGGAATACAACTCTACTTACTGCCATACCACATGTGTCAAACCTCATGTGATACTTCAGGTGAACCACATACCTATACCAGATGACTACTGTGAATATGCGGATGTTTTAAGCAATAAAGAAGCTGAGGCACTACCACCACATCGTCCATATGACTGCCCCATAGAACTGTTGCCTGGCTCAATCATTCCTGTAGGTCATTAATATCCTTTGTCTCAGCCTGAACTCCAGTTCTTGAAAACATACTTAGAAGAAAATCTCAAAAAGGGTTTCATCCGGCCTTCAACTTCCCCTGCTGGAGCAGGCATATTCTTCATGAAAAACAAGGATAACTCACTAAGGCCAATCATAGATTATCGTGAACTTAATAAGAGGACGATAAAAAATAGGTATCCATTACCTCTCATTCCAGAATTGGTAGAACAACTTAGCACCGCAAAAATCTATACAAAATTAGGGGGGGGCGGATCTAACCACCGATCAAGATGGCTGCTTGTTAAGCCTTGTTTGACTTTGTGAGCTGATAAAACTGCTGTTTGTCTCTCCAAAAGCTCTTAGACCTTATTCTCTTCACTAAAACTGGGACAAGCATTACCTCAGGAACAGATACATATGTTATTTGTGCATTTTTAAGAATAAGCAGCCTGCAATAGAGAAGGTGCGCAGCAGAGGTCGTGGAGCGGCCTAAACCCTTCTCTACCCCCCACTTTTCTGATTCATCAGTATATCCAGCCAGTTGTGCTGAAGTAAGAATACCGGCTAGACTTCACTATGGATTACCAATTAAGCTACCGTATTATTGAACTATTAAGTGCTCGTTTCTCTTATGTTGAGGAGGAACTGTCAAAAGTATTGCGCAAATTTGGGACAGAGATCACTACCGCAAAGGAGACGGATCTAATGAAAGCCTATTGTTTGGGACGTAAACAAGTTCCACTATACCAGACCTCATCCATAACTGAGGCTGCTTCTACTATGGAATCTGAGAAAATACTCAATAACCAAGAGTCAGATATTATAACCCGGCGCAAACCGCTACCACAACAGGGGCCTGTTAGCCACGGGTCAATTTGGAGTGTAGCGCAGAATAAGGTATGCTTCTTACAGCAGGTTGCCTCTCCAGCTGAATATAGGGGATAAGTGACAAACATCGCTTGTGAAGCTTGTTGGTATGCTGAGCTCTATACTACGGAGAAACCCTGGACCCTGCTTCCCCTGACAAAAGAAGAGACACTGATACCCGCGACGGGACGGCCGCTCGTGGCGGGGAAAGCGGATCATTTACAACAGAGTTCTAGTCAGGACGTGACTCAGCGTTTACAGAATGTGGTGGAGCAGGAGAATCAGAGCTGGAAGTCAGGGGGAATTAAGGAGGCTATATTTAATATGCTTTGGTGCAGTATCTTGCCAAACGAGATTGCTTTCAGAGGACTACGCCATGCTGCATTTCTCATCCGCCCTAGCCCAGAGATATATTGGGGCCCCAGCGCTTACGACTCTGTTGGGGTCGGCTGAAATATCAACTAAGGGACACATACTGTGGAGCTTTAATGATAACTCACATTGATCTGTGGCTGTGGTGTTTGTCTCTGACCCTTTAACAAAGAACTTTATAACAAGCTAGTGAAACTACCCTTATGGACTAAACAGTTGATAATTTTAAGTCCCTTGTTATTCATGGAATGTTTAGTCAGTTTTATTATATTTGGTTACTGTTCAGACTGTTTTCTTGATACTTGATACACTTTGATATGTTTCCTTTGCATATATGTAATTTTGCCAATACAGAGTCCCGGTATTTATACTAACATAGGCCTCTTGGGTTAATTACAAGTGTGCATAACGTTTGCTAGCATAGTTCTATAAGGGTGTCTGTTATTTATGAATCCCCTTCCTCTTAGTGCATTATATCTCCAGTCCTAATACACATGGAGTGTGTCGGCTAGACACTTAGGCCTAGATTTAGAGTTTGGCGGTAGCCGTCAAAACCAGCGTTAGAGGCTCCTAACGCTGGTTTTTACCGCCCGCTGGTATTTGGAGTCAGGCAGGAAGGGGTCTAACGTTCACTTTGCAGCCGCAACTTTTCCATACCGCAGATCCCCCTACGCCATTTGCGTATCCTATCTTTTCAATGGGATCTTTCTAACGCCGGTATTTAGAGTCTTGGCTGAAGTGAGCGTTAGAAATCTAACGACAAAACTCCAGCCGCAGAAAAAAGTCAGTAGTTAAGAGCTTTCTGGGCTAACGCCGGTTTAAAAAGCTCTTAACTACTGTGCTCTAAAGTACACTAACACCCATAAACTACCTATGTACCCCTAAACCGAGGCCCCCCCACATCGCCGCCACTCTATTAAAATTTTTTAACCCCTAATCTGCCGCTCCGTACACCGCCGCCACCTACGTTATCCCTATGTACCCCTAATCTGCTGCCCCTAATACCGCCGACACCTACATAATATTTATTAACCCCTAATCTGCCGCCCCCAACGTCGCCGCCACCTACCTACACTTATTAACCCCTAATCTGCCGACCGGACCGCACCGCTACTATAATAAATGTATTAACCCCTAATCCGCCTCACTCCCGCCTCAATAATCCTATAATAAATAGTATTAACCCCTAATCTGCCCTCCCTAACATCGCCGACACCTAACTTCAAGCATTAACCCCTAATCTGCCGACCGGAGCTCACCGCTACTCTAATAAATTTTTTAACCCCTAAAGCTAATTCTAACCCTAACACCCGCCTAAGTTAAATATAATTTTTATCTAACGAAATAAATTAACTCTTATTAAATAAATTATTCCTATTTAAAGCTAAATACTTACCTGTAAAATAAACCCTAATATAGCTACAATATAAATAATAATTATATTGTAGCTATTTTAGGATTAATATTTATTTTACAGGCAACTTTGTATTTATTTTAACCAGGTACAATAGCTATTAAATAGTTAAGAACTATTTAATAGCTACCTAGTTAAAATAATTACAAAATTACCTGTAAAATAAATCCTAACCTAAGTTACAATTAAACCTAACACTACACTATCAATAAATTAATTAAATAAAATACCTACAATTATCTACAATTAAACCTAACACTACACTATCAATAAATTAATTAAATACAATACCTACAAATAAATACAATTAAATAAACTAACTAAAGTACAAAAGTACTAAAGTACCAGCCATGAAAAGGGCCCTTTGCGGGGCATGCCCCAAAGAATTCAGCTCTTTTGCCTGTAAAAAAAAAACCATACAATACCCCCCCCAACATTACAACCCACCACCCACATACCCCTAATCTAACCCAAACCCCCCTTAAATAAACCTAACACTAAGCCCCTGAAGATCTACCTACCTTGTCTTCACCACGCCGGGTTCACCGATCGATCCAGAAGAGCTCCTCCGATGTCTTGATCCAAGCCCAAGTGGGGGGCTGAAGATGTCCATGATCCGACTGAAGTCTTCATCCAAGCGGGAGCTGAAGAGGTCCATGATCGGGCTGAAGTCTTCATCCAAGCGGGAGCTGAAGAGGTCCATGATCGGGCTGAAGTCTTCTATCAACCGGCATCTTCAATCTTCTTTCTTAAGGTAGGAATATCTTCAGGGGCTTAGTGTTAGGTTTATTTAAGGGGGGTTTGGGTTAGATTAGGGGTATGTGGGTTGTAATGTTGGGGGGGTATTGTGTTTTTTTTTCCAAGCAAAAGAGCTGAATTCTTTGGGGCATGCCCCGCAAAAGGCCCTTTTAAGGGCTGGTAAGGTAAAATAGCTTTTCTATTTTAATTTTAGAATAGGGTAGGGCATTTTTTTTATTTTGGGGGGCTTTCTTATTTTATTAGGGGGCTTAGAGTAGGTGTAATTAGTTTAACATTGTTGTAATATTTTTCTAATGTTTGTAAATATTTTTTTATTTTTTGTACTTTAGTTAGTTTATTTCATTGTATTTATTTGTAGGTATTGTATTTAATTAATTTATTGATAGTATAGTGTTAGGTTTAATTGTAGATAATTGTAGGTATTTTATTTAATTAATTTATTGATAGTGTAGTGTTAGGTTTAATTGTAACTTAGGTTAGGATTTATTTTACAGGTAATTTTGTAATTATTTTAACTAGGTAACTATTAAATAGTTATTAACTATTTAATAGCTATTGTACCTGGTTAAAATAATTACAAAGTTGCCTGTAAAATAAATATTAATCCTAAAATAGCTACAATATAATTATAATTTATATTGTAGCTATATTAGGGTTTATTTTACAGGTAAGTATTTAGCTTTAAATAGGAATAATTTATTTAATAAGAGTTAATTTATTTCGTTAGATTTAAATTATATTTAACTTAGGGGGGGTGTTAGGGTTAGACTTAGCTTTAGGGGTTAATACATTTATTAGAGTAGCGGTGAGATCCGGTCGGCAGATTAGGGGTTAATTATTGTAGGTAGGTGGAGGCGATGTTGTGGGCGGCAGATTAGGGGTTAATAAATATAATATAGGGGTCGGCGGTGTTAGGGGCAGCAGATTAGGGGTACATAGGGATAACGTAGGTTGCGGCGGTGTACGGAGCGGCAGATTAGGGGTTAATAATAATATGCAGGTTGCAGTGGCGGTAAATATGCCCTACGCTCCCTTTTTTGGAGCCTAATGCAGCCCTTCTGTGAACTCTAAATACCAGCGGTATTTAAAAGGTGCGGGGGAAAAAAAGCATGCGTAGCTAACGCACCCCTTTGGCCGCAGAACTCTAAATCTAGACGTTAGTTAACTGCTTGATAAAGTTCTAATGTATTAAACATTTAAAGGAAGGAAACAATGCTTATATGATACCTATATAGCTGTATTTAGTGTGACTTAGAAGTGTACAATTAAGATCCTGCTCAGTTAACCCTATGGGTTGAAAATACATAATTTATGCTTACCTGATAAATTTATTTCTCTTGTGGTGTATCCAGTCCACGGATCATCCATTACTTGTGGGATATTCTCCTTCCCAACAGGAAGTTGCAAGAGGATCACCCACAGCAGAGCTGCTATATAGCTCCTCCCCTAACTGCCATATCCAGTCCTCCGACCGAAACTAGCCGAGAAAGGAGAAACCATAGGGTGCAGTGGTGACTGTAGTTTAAAATTTAGACCTGCCTTAAAAGGACAGGGCGGGCCGTGGACTGGATACACCACAAGAGAAATAAATTTATCAGGTAAGCATAAATTATGTTTTCTCTTGTTAGGTGTATCCAGTCCACGGATCATCCATTACTTGTGGGATACCAATACCAAAGCTAAAGTACACGGCTGAAGGGAGGGAGAAGGCAGGTACTTAAATGGAAGGGACCACTGCCTGTAGAACCTTTCTCCCAAAAATAGCCTCCGAAGAAGCAAAAGTATCAAATTTGTAAAATCTTGAAAAGGTATGAAGCGAAGACCAAGTCGCCGCTTTGCAAATCTGTTCAACAGAAGCCTCATTTTTAAAGGCCCAGGTGGAAGCCACAGCTCAATAGAATGAGCTGTAATCCTTTCAGGGGGCTGCTGTCCAGCAGTCTCATAGGCTAAGCGTATTATGCTCCGAAGCCAAAAAGAAAGAGAGGTTGCCGAAGCCTTTTGACCTCTCCTCTGTCCAGAGTAAACAACAAACAGGGAAGATGTTTGAAGAAAATCTTTAGTCGCTTGTAAGTAAAACTTTAAAGCATGGACTACGTCCATATTATGTAAAAGACGTTCCTTCTTTGAAGAAGGATTAGGACACAATGATGGAACAACAATCTCTTGATTGATATTCTTGTTGGAAACTACCTTAGGTAAAAACCCAGGTTTTGTACGCAGAACTACTTTATCTGTATGGAAAATCAGATAAGGAGAATCACATTGTAAAGCTGATAACTCAGAGACTCTACGAGCCGAGGAAATAGCCATCAAAAACAGAACTTTCCAAGATAAAAGTTTGATATCAATGGAATGAAGGGGTTCAAACGGAACTCCTTGAAGAACCTTAAGAACCAAGTTTAAGCTCCATGGAGGAGCAACAAGTTTAAACACAGGCTTAATTCTAACCAAAGCCTGACAAAATGCCTGGACATCTGGAACCTCTGCCAGACGCTTGTGCAAAAGGATAGACAGAGCAGAAATCTGTCCCTTTAAAGAACTAGCTGATAATCCTTTATCCAAACCCTCTTGGAGAAAGGACAATATCCTAGGAATCCTAACCTTACTCCATGAGTAATTATTGGATTCACACCAATGAAGATATTTGCGCCATATCTTATGGTATATTTTCCTGGTTACAGGCTTTCGTACCTGTATTAAGGTATCAATGACTGACTCGGAGAAGCCACGCCTTGATAAAATCAAGCGTTCAATCTCCAGGCAGTCAGTCTCAGAGAAATTAGATTTGGATGATTGAAAGGACCTTGTAGTAGAAGGTCTTGTCTCAGAGGCAGAGGCCAAGGTGGAAAGGATGACATGTCCACCAGGTCTGCATACCAGGTCCTGCGTGGCCACGCAGGCGCGATCAAGATCACCGATGCTCTCTCCTGTTTGATTTTGGCAATCAGTCGAGGGAACAGAGGAAACGGTGGAAACACATAAGTCAGGTTGAAGAACCACGGTGCTGCTAGAGCATCTATCAGCGTTGCTTCTGGGTCCCTGGACCTGGATCCGTAACAAGGAAGCTTGGCGTTCTGGCGAGACGCCATGAGAACCAATTCTGGTGTGCCCCAACGATAAACCAATTGAGCAAACACCTCCGGATGGAGTTCCCACTCCCCCGGATGAAAAGTCTGACGACTTAGAAAATCCGCCTCCCAGTTCTCTACACCTGGGATATGGATCGCTGATAGATGGCAAGAGTGAGTCTCTGCCCAGTGAATTATCTTGGAGACTTCTAACATCGCTAGGGAGCTCCTGGTCCCCCCTTGATGGTTGATGTAAGCCACAGTCGTGATGTTGTCCGACTGAAATCTGATGAACCTCAGGGTTGCTAACTGAGGCCAAGCTAGAAGAGCATTGAATATTGCTCTTAACTCCAGAATATTTATTGGGAGGAGTTTCTCCTCCTGAGTCCACGATCCCTGAGCCTTCAGGGAATTCCAGACTGAACCCCAACCTAGAAGGCTGGCATCTGTTGTTACAATTGTCCAATCTGGCCTGCGAAAGGTCATACCTTTGGACAGATGGACCCAAGATAGCCACCAGAGAAGAGAATCTCTGGTCTCTTGATCCAGATTTAGCAGAGGGGACAAATCTGTGTAATCCCCATTCCACTGACTGAGCATGCATAATTGCAGCGGTCTGAGATGTAGGCGCGCAAATGGCACTATGTCCATCGCCGCTACCATTAAGCCGATCACTTCCATGCACTGAGCCACCGAAGGGCGCGGAATGTAGTGAAGAACACGGCAGGAATTTAGAAGCTTTGATAACCTGGACTCCGTCAGGTAAATTTTCATTTCTACAGAATCTATCAGAGTTCCTAGGAAGGAAACCCTTGTGAGGGGTGATAGAGAATTCTTTCCCTCGTTCACTTTCCACCCATGCGACCTCAGAAATGCCAACACTATGTCCGTATGAGATTTGGCAATTTGGAAGTTTGACGCCTGTATCAGGATGTCGTCTAGATAAGGGGCCACTGCTATGCCCCGTGGTCTTAGGACCGCCAGAAGAGACCCCAGAACCTTTGTAAAAATTCTTGGGGCTGTAGCTAACCCGAAGGGAAGAGCCACAAACTGGTAATGCCTGTCTAGAAAGGCAAACCTTAGGAACCGATGATGATCTTTGTGAATCAGTATGTGAAGGTAGGCATCCTTCAAATCCACTGTGGTCATGTACTGACCCTCCTGGATCATAGGTAGGATTGTCCGAATAGTTTCCATTTTGAACGATGGAACTCTGAGGAATTTGTTTAAGATCTTTAGATCCAAAATTGGTCTGAAGGTTCCCTCTTTTTTGGGAACCACAAACAGATTTGAATAAAATCCCTGACCTTGTTCCATCTGTGGAACTGGATGGATCACTCCCATTATTAGGAGGTCTTGCACACAGCGTAAGAATGCCTCTTTCTTTATCCGGTTTACAGATAATCTCGAAAGGTGAAATCTCCCTTGTGGGGGGGAAGCTTTGAAGTCCAGAAGATATCCCTGAGATATGATCTCCAACGCCCAGGGATCCTGAACATCTCTTGCCCACGCCTGGGCGAAGAGAGAAAGTCTGCCCCCTACTAGATCTGTTGCCGGATAGGGGGCCGTTCCTTCATGCTGTCTTAGAGGCAGCAGCAGGCTTTCTGGCCTGCTTACCTTTGCTCCAGGCCTGGTTAGATTTCCAGGCCGGCTTGGATTGCGCAAAAGTTCCCTCTTGTTTTGTAGCAGAGGAAGTTGATGCTGCACCTGTCTTGAAGTTTCGAAAGGCACGAAAATTAGACTGTTTGGCCCTTGATTTGGCCCTGTCCTGAGGAAGGGTATGACCCTTACCTCCAGTAATGTCAGCAATAATTTCCTTCAAACCAGGCCCGAATAGGGTCTTCCCCTTGAAGGGAATGTTAAGTAATTTAGACTTTGAAGTCACGTCAGCTGACCAAGATTTAAGCCATAGCGCCCTACGCGCCTGGATGGCGAAGCCAGAATTCTTAGCCGTTAGTTTAGTCAAATGAACAATGGCATGAGAAACAAAAGAATTAGCTAGATTAAGTGTTCTAAGCTTGTCAAGTATTTCAGTCAATGGAGTAGCTGTCTGAAAGGCCTCTTCCAGAGACTCAAACCAGAAAGCCGCAGCAGCAGTGACAGGAGCAATGCATGCAAGGGGCTGCAGGATAAAACCTTGTTGAATAAACATTTTCTTAAGGTAACCTTCTAATTTTTTATCCATTGGATCTGAAAAAGCACAACTGTCCTCGACAGGGATAGTGGTACGCTTTGCTAAAGTAGAAACTGCTCCCTCCACCTTAGGGACCGTCTGCCATAAGTCCCGTGTGGTGGCGTCTATTGGAAACATTTTTCTAGAAATAGGAGGGGGGGGAAAACGGCACACGGGTCTGTCCCACTCCTTAGTAATAATTTCTGTAAACCTTTTAGGTATTGGAAAAACGTCAGTACACACCGGCACCGCGTAGTATTTATCCAGTCTACACAATTTCTCTGGCACTGCAATTGTGTCACAGTCATTCAGAGCAGCTAAAACCTCTCCAAGCAACACCCGGAGGTTCTCAAACTTAAATTTAAAAGTAGACATATCTGAATCAGGTTTCCCTGAGTCAGAGACGTCACCCACAGACTGAAGCTCTTCCTCAGCTTCTGCATATTGTGACGCAGTATCAGACATGGGCCTTAAAACATCTGCGCGCTCTGTATTACGTCTAACCCCAGAGCTATCGCGCTTTCCTCTGAATTCAGGCAGTCTGGCTAATACCGCTGACAGGGTATTATCCATGATTGCTGCCATGTCCTGCAAAGTAATCGCTATGGGCGTCTTTGATGTACTTGGCGCCATTTTAGCGTGAGTCCCTTGAGCGGGAGTCAAAGGGTCCGACACGTGGGGAGAGTTAGTCGGCATAACTTCCCCCTCGTCAGAATCCTCTGGTGATAATTCTTTTAAAGATAACAGCTGATCTTTATTGTTTAAAGTGAAATCAATACATTTAGTACACATTCTCCTATGGGTTCCACCATGGCTTTTAAACATAATGAACAAGGAGTTTCCTCTATGTCAGACATGTTTATACAGACTAGCAAGCTTGGAAAACACTTTAAATCAAGTTAACAAGCAATATAAAAAAACGTTACTGTGCCTTTAAGAGAAACAAATTTTGCCAAAATTTGAAATAACAGTGAAAAAAGGCAGTTAAACTAATGAAATTTTTACAGTGTATGTAACAAGTTAGCAGAGCATTGCACCCACTTGCAAATGGATGATTAACCCCTTAATACAAAAAACAGATTAACAAAACAAAAAATATCGGCTAGATTTAGAGTTTTGTCGGTAACGACCCGCGTAGCTAGCGCTATCTTTTTTCTGGCCGCACCTTTTAAATAACTCTGGTATTGAGAGTTCACAGAATGGCTGCGTTAGGCTCAAAAAAAGGAGCGTAGAGCATATTTAACGCAACTTCAACTCTCGATACCAGAGTTGCTTACGGAAGCGGCCAGCTTCAAAAACGTGCTTGTGCACGATTTCCCCATAGGAAACAATGGGGCTGTTTGAGCTGAAAAAAAACCTAACACCTGCAAAAAAGCCGCGTTCAGCTCCTAACGCAGCCCCATTGTTTGCTATGGGGAAACACTTCCTACGTCTGCACCTAACACTCTAACATGTACCCCGAGTCTAAAGACCCCTAACCTTACACTTATTAACCCCTATTCTGCCGCCCCCGCTATCGCTGACCCCTGCATATTATTATTAACCCCTAATCTGCCGCTCCGTAAACCGCCGCTACTTACATTATCCCTATGTACCCCTAATCTGCTGTCCCTAACACCGCCGACCCCTATATTATATTTATTAACCCCTAATCTGCCCCCCACAACGTCGCCTCCACCTGCCTACACTTATTAACCCCTAATCTGCCGACCGGACCGCACCGCTATTATAATAAAGTTATTAACCCCTAATACGCCTCACTAACCCTATAATAAATAGTATTAACCCCTAATCTGCCCTCCCTAACATCGCCGACACCTAACTTCAAACATTAACCCCTAATCTGCCGACTGGAGCTCACCGCTATTCTAATAAATGTATTAACCCCTAAAGCTAAGTCTAACCCTAACACTAACACGCCCCTAACTTAAATATAATTTAAATCTAACGAAATTAATTAACTCTTATTAAATAAATTAATCCTATTTAAAGCTAAATACTTACCTGTAAAATAAATCCTAATATAGCTACAATATAAATTATAATTATATTATAGCTATTTTAGGATTAATATTTATTTTACAGGTAACTTTGTATTTATTTTAACCAGGTACAATAGCTATTAAATAGTTAAGAACTATTTAATAGCTAAAATAGTTAAAATAATTACAAAATTACCTGTAAAAATTTAAATAAATTTAAATAAAATACCTATTAAATAAAATATTAAATAAAATGTATTTAAATAAAATACCTACAATTACCTACAATTAAACCTAACACTACACTATCAATACATTAATTAAATACAATATCTACAAATAAATACAATGAAATAAACTATCTAAAGTACAAAAAATAAAAAAGAACTAAGTTACAAAAAATAAAAAAATATTTACAAACATCAGAAAAATATTACAACAATTTTAAACTAATTACACCTACTCTAAGCCCCCTAATAAAATAACAAAGACCCCCAAAATAAAAAAATGCCCTACCATATTCTAAATTACTAAAGTTCAAAGCTCTTTTACCTTACCAGCCCTGAACAGGGCCCTTTGCGGGGCATGCCCCAAGAAATTCAGCTCTTTTGCCTGTAAAAAAAAACATACAATATCCCCCCCAACATTACAACCCACCACCCACATACCCCTAATCTAACCCAAACCCCCCTTAAATAAACCTAACACTAAGCCCCTGAATATCTTCCTAACTTGTCTTCACCATGCCAGGTATGACCGATCATTCCAGGCTCCGAAATCTTCATCTAAGCCCAAGCGGGGGCTAGACATCCATCATCCGACGGCTGAAGAAGTCCAGAAGAGGCTCCAAAGTCTTCATCCTATCCGGGAAGAAGAGTAGATCCGGACCGGCAACCATCTTCTTCCAAGCGGCATCTTCTATCTTCATCCGATGAGGACCGGCTCCATCTTGAAGACCTCCACCGCAGACCCATCTTCTTCCGACGACGACTTCCCGACGAATGACGGTTCCTTTAAGGGACGTCATCCAAGATGGCGTCCCTCGAATTCTGATTGGCTGATAGGATTCTATCAGCCAATCGGAATTAAGGTAGGAAAATTCTGATTGGCTGATGGAATCAGCCAATCAGAATCAAGTTCAATCCGATTGGCTGATTCAATCAGCCAATCAGATTGAGCTCACATTCTATTGGCTGTTCCGATCAGCGTCCCTTAAAGGAACCGTCATTCGTCGGGAAGTCGTCGTCGGAAGAAGATGGGTCCGCGGTGGAGGTCTTCAAGATGGAGCCGGTCCTCATCGGATGAAGATAGAAGATGCCGCTTGGAAGAAGATGGTTGCCGGTCCGGATCTACTCTTCTTCCCGGATATGATGAAGACTTTGGAGCCTCTTCTGGACTTCTTCAGCCGTCAGATGATGGATGTCTAGCCCCCGCTTGGGCTTAGATGAAGATATCGGAGCCAGGACGGATCAGTGTGATACTCGGTGAGGTGAAGACAAGGTAGGAAGATCTTCAGGGGCTTAGTGTTAGGTTTATTTAAGGGGGGTTTGGGTTAGATTAGGGGTATGTGGGTGGTGGGTTGTAATGTTGGGGGGGGGTATTGTATGTGTTTTTTTTTACAGGAAAAAGAGCTGAATTTCTTGGGGCATGCCCGCAAAGGGCCCTGTTCAGGGCTGGTAAGGTAAAAGAGCTTTGAACTTTTGTAATTTAGAATAGGGTAGGGCATTTTTTATTTTGGGGGTTTTGTTATTTTATTAGGGGGCTTAGAGTAGGTGTAATTAGTTTAAAATTGTTGTAATATTTTTCTTATGTTTGTAAATATTTTTTTATTTTTTGTAACTTAGTTCTTTTTTATTTTTTGTACTGTAGTTAGTTTATTTCATTGTAGTTATTTGTAGGTATTGTATTTAATTAATTTATTGATAGTGTAGTGTTAGGTTTAATTGTAGGTAATTGTAGGTATTTTATTTAATTTATTTATTGATAGTGTAGTGTTAGGTTTAATTGTAACTTAGGTTAGGATTTATTTTACAGGTAATTTTGTAATTATTTTAACTAGGTAGATATTAAATAGTTCTTAACTATTTAATAGCTATTGTACCTGGTTAAAATAAATACAAAGTTAAATGTAAAATAAATATAAATCATAAAATAGCTATAATATGATTATAATTTATATTGTAGCTATATTAGAGTTTATTTTACAGGTAAGTATTTAGTTTTAAATAGGAATAATTTATTTAATAAGAGGTAATTTATTTCATTAGATTTAAATTATATTTAATTTAGGGGGGTGTTAGTGTTAGAGTTAGACTTAGCTTTAGGGGTTAATACATTTATTAGAATAGCGGCGAGATTCGGTCGGCAGATTAGGGGTTAATAATTGAAGTTAGGTATCGGCGATGTTAGGGAGGGCAGATTAGGGGTTAATACTATTTATTATAGGGTTATTGAGGCGGGAGTGAGGCGGATTAGGGGTTAATAACTTTATTATAGTAGCGGTGAGATCCTCTCGGCAGATTAGGGGTTAATAAGTGTAGGCAGGTGGAGGCGACGTTGAGGGGGGCAGGGTAGGGGTTAATAAATATAATATAGGGGTCGGCGGTGTTAGGGGCAGCAGATTAGGGGTACATAGCTATAATGTAGCTGGCGGCGACGTTGTGGGGGTCAGATTAGGGGTTAATAAATATAATATAGGGGTCGGCGGTGTTAGGGGCAGCAGATTAGGGGTACATAAGTATAACGTAGGTGGCGGTCGGCAGATTAGGGGTTAAAAAATTTTAATCGAGTGGCGGCGATGTGGGGGGACCTCGGTTTAGGGGTGCATAGGTAGTTTATGGGTGTTAGTGTACTTTAGAGCACAGTAGTTAAGAGCTTTATAAACCGGCGTTAGCCCAGAAAGCTCTTAACTACTGACTTTTTTCTGCGGCTGGAGTTTTGTCGTTAGAATTCTAACGCTCACTTCAGCCACGACTCTAAATACCGGAGTTAGAAAGATCCCATTGAAAAGATAGGATACGCAAATGACGTAAGGGGGATCTGCGGTATGGAAAAGTCGCGGCTGAAAAGTGAGCGTTAGACCCTTTCCTGACTGACTCCAAATACCGGCGGTAGCCTAAAACCAGCGTTAGGAGCCTCTAACGCTGGTTTTCACGGCTACCGCCAAACTCCAAATCTAGGCCTATGTTTTTTAAACAGTCATAACAACTGCCACAGCTCCTACTTTTGAAGCCTTTTGAGCCCTTCAGAGATGTCCTATAACATGCAGGGGACTGCTGAGGGAAGCAGAATGTCACAGTTTGTAATTTTAACTGCACCAACTGTAACTTTTATACTATAACAGTGGAAAGCCTCAGGAAACTGTTTCTAGGCAAAAATAAAGCCAGTCATGTGGAAAAAAACTTGGCCCCAATAAGTTTTATCATCAAAGTATATAAAAAAACGATTAAACATGCCAGCAAACGTTTTATATTGCACATTAATCAGAGTACATACCTCTGATAGCAAGCCTGATACTAGTCGCTATTAAATCACTGTATTTAGGCTTTAACTTACATTAATCCGGTATCAGCAGCATTTTCTAGCAAATTCCATCCCTAGAAAAACTTAACTGCACATACCTTATTGCAGGATACCCTGCACGCCATTCTCCCTCTGAAGTTACCTCACTCCTCAGACATATGTGAGAATAGCAGTGGATCTTAGTTACTTCTGCTATGATCATAGAAAAACGCAGGCAGATTCTTCTTCTAAATGCTGCCTGAGATAAAATAGTACACTCCGGTACCATTTAAAAACAATAAACTTTTGATTGAAGAAAAAACTAACTATATTTTACCACTTTCCTCTTACTACCTCCAGCTATGTTGAGAGCTTGCAAGAGAATGACTAGATATGGCAGTTAGGGGAGGAGCTATATAGCAGCTCTGCTGTGGGTGATCCTCTTGCAACTTCCTGTTGGGAAGGAGAATATCCCACAAGTAATGGATGATCCGTGGACTGGATACACCTAACAAGAGAAATATATTTAATTGTTTAGAGTTGTCTGCTATCTGTACCCATACCCACTGCTCAAAGGGGATTCTCGTGCCCCTATAGTTTATATCTCCTCCGCTGCTGTTAATAGTCCCATATAATTGTTCTATATATATGTATATTCACTTGGGGCCCAAGAGTGACCCTATATGCTCACTACCTAATGAGAGGTCAATACCTTGTCCCCTTACTGGCACATTTTATAGTTTAAGGTCTAAGAGAGGCCTTTGTGTTCTTCCACATTGTCCCCTTACTGACACATAATCTAGTTTAAGGTCCAAAAGAGGCCTTTGGCTACTTCATGGGGTATAGTTTTTTTTTTTTTCTTTTTGTTTGTTGCTAGTTGTTATATAAAGGCATAGTATTGATTGCCATGTTACAATAGTATTTAACAGGTCTCAAAGGGACCTGATATTGATACAACCCTCCTGTTATTTTTATTATATAATAGATGTATTGGAGGTCCAAAAGTGGCCTCACTTTAGTCACGGGAGGTAGAAAATGGAGGATTAGTATTGGATATTTTTTGTTTATTTTATCATACTATAACTATTTAGTTATATTGGCTACGCATTGTATTCCATTTCATTGCTCATATATGAGTTTATTTACTTATATGTCTTTCCATTGCCATGGAACACACCATCTGTTTGTTTATTTTATTACATCTTTTGATATAATGTATGTATATTTATCCTCAATAAAAAATTTAAAAAAATAAAATAAAATATATACAAAATTAGATCTCAGAGGCGCCTATAATTTGGTGAGGATATGTGAAGGAGACGAGTGGCTCACAGCCTTCAGAACCCGTTATGGCTTATATGAATATAGGGTGATGCCATTTGGGCTCTGTAATGCCCCAGCCACGTTCTAATACTTAATAAATGACATCTTCAGAGATTTATTGGACGTGTGTTTGGTGGTGTATTTGGACGACATTCTCATATATTCAGATACCTTGGAAAACCACAGAAACCATGTCAGATGGGTACTTGGATGCCTACGAACTCACCAGTTATACACAAAACCTGAGAAGTGCTTATTTCACGTTACAGAAATCTCCTTCCTTGGTTATCGTATATCACCTTCTGGGCTGCAGATAGAAGACAACAAGGTTGAAGCCATAAAAAACTGGTCAACTCCCAGTTGCAGAAAGGACGTCCAACGCTTTTTGGGATTCGCTAACTTTTATCGAAAGTTCATTAAAGGATTCTCTGGAATCGCCAAACCTCTCAGCTATCTCACAGGAACACATTCTACTTTCATTTGGAATTCTGCTGCTGAAAAAGCTTTCCAGAGTCTTAAGAAATCATTAATCTCGGCTCCCATACTCCACTTTCCTGATCCACAGCTTCAATACATCCTAGAGGTGGACGCCTCAGATTATGCTCTAGGCGCCATACTCTCCCAACGAAAAACTACTAATGAGCCCTTACATCCAGTTGCCTTCTACTCCAGGTTGATGTCAGCACCAGAATTAAACTATCCCATTGGAGAGAAAGAGCTTCTTGTAATTAAATCAACTTTTGAACACTGGCGAAACCGCCTAGAGGGCACTGAAATTCCCATACTGGTATATACGGACCACCGGAATTTGGAATATTTGCAATCAAGCAAAACCCTTTCTGCCCGACAACTTTGCTGGAGTTTATATTTCACAAGGTTTAAGTTCCATATAACCTACAGGCCTGGCTCGAAAAATGGTAAGGCTGATGCTCTATCAAGAAACCTAAGTCGACCTCCAGTACAGACAGAACCCCGTTCCATTTTAACTCCTGACCACTTTATCGGAGTACTCCAAGTTTCTTGCAAAACATTAAGTAAAGGTCAAAAGGATGATACAACCTACCCAAAGGAGAAGCTACTACTGAACCCAGATGGTTTATATTACTATGGAAATAAGTTTTATATACCCCCTTCATTAAGGGAGATGGTACTATAGGAACATCATGACTCACCATTAGTAGGTCATCCGGGATTTCATAAAATGATTGAATTGGTAAGCAGAAACTACTGGTGGCCAAGACTTTGCCAAACTGTTAAAGACTACGTGTCAACCTGTCACACATGTGTCACCACGAAACCTGAAAAAGCTCAACCTTATGGGTTATTGAAACCTCTACCCATTCCGAATAGACATTGGCACACAGTAGGCATTGACTTTATAGTAGAACTCCCTAAATCAAAAGGATGTAACTGCATTCTAGTGGTAGTAGATCTTCTTACCAAGATGGCCCATTTTGTTCCATACTGTATAAAAAACTACCAACACCAGCAGAAAAAGCTGAACTATTTCTAACAAACATCGTCCATTTACATGGTCTCCCCTCTGTGATTATAACAGACAGAGGTACTCAATTTACCTCTCATTTCTGGAAACAGCTATGTAAGGTGTTACAAATGAATCATCGATACAGCACAGCTTTCCACCCCCAGACGAATGGGCAAACAGAGAGGGTTAATCAATGCTTAGAACAATACATTAGGTCTTTCTGCTCTTTTCAACAGGATAAATGGGCTGTTTACATCCCAATGGCAGAATACGCCTATAATAATTCATTGAACATCTCCACCAAAACATCTCCATTTTACGCCAATTATGGTTATCATCCACTATTCCAGATGTTTCCAGAGTCAAATTCCTCTTCACCCCAAGTTCATGATTCCACCACTTCTTTGAAAGAAATACATGATTATGTCCGAGAAAACATCAAACTCGCACAAGAAAGATATAAGACATACTATGATGCCAAAAGAAGAAAACCACCCACCTATAAAATAGGTGATGAGGTTTGGCTCTCTACAAAGCACCTGAAGTTGAAAACCCCTTGCAAAAAATTCTCTAAACTCTTTTTGGGTCCATATCGCATCGCTAAGATTTTAAACGAAAACGCAGTCACATTGGATTTGCCACCCACATTCCGCATTCATCCTACGTTCCATGTGTCCCTCCTGAAGCCATATACTCCTACCTGCTTACTCCCAGTGACAGAGCCTTCTGTCACGGTTGAGACTGAGGATGAAATCTATGAGATTAGTTGCATTTTGGATTCAAGGATATTCCGGGGACGGTTGCAGTATTTGGTGAGGTGGAAGGGTTATTCATCTGACGACGATTCTTGGGAACCTTCTGCTAACCTCTCAGCTAGTCGCTTGATAGCGCGATTCCACCTTGCCAACCCGGACAGACCCGGAACGTCTGCTGCGGTGCAGCACCGTTGCTAAACCTATTCCTAATTAAATACCTCAAATTTATTGAACTTTGTCTGAAACACTGAATAGAGGAGTTCTTTTGAAAACTACCTGCACCAAAGTCTAAATCTCTTCAGTGGAACTCACAGCCTGCCGCTGTATATGCAGAGACCAGCTCCTACCTCTGACTCCACACAGCAGTTCCGGATCACTCAGAACTGAATCTCTTCTTTCTTCTGCCAGACGGATCTCTACAGGGAGTGCTGCCATCCAGGAACAAAACCGCAGGGTCTGCAATAATTTTCCTAAAAGTAAAAGTTTGTTATTACTGAAAATCGGAACGAGCCGTTGGCTCCGCCCCCTCTGTTACATCATCGGGACTGTGATGCAGAAGCCTGTAATTGGGCAAGCCTCCAGCACACCCCACTAGCTGTCATCAGCACACAGTGTACGGATTTGAATCTGCTCGCAGCAGCACACACACAGCTGTAGAAAAGAAAAGATCCTCTGACTCTGTCACTAAAAGACAAAGGACACTACTATTACTACAGAGTGGTTCTAAGCATCCTCTTCACCACCAGTAAAAGCCTGAACAGGATAATCTCTTTTTCTCCTGTAACCAATTTAACAGGGAAAATTATTTCCAATTGCTTTCTCTTAAAGCAACATACACCTTAATGTTTTATGATATACTGCAGTTAAGGTCCACAACTATATTACTCTAAGTGGTTAGAAAAAATCAACCATTCTTACTTACAGTTGTGACAGGTATATAGACAAATATATTTGTTACAAAGGTTATTATTTTGATATATCCCAAATAGTTTTATCGCTATGATTATACAATTCTCACTAGTATTACTCTATCAATATAATGAGTGAACATAAGGAAATGGATCATACTCTAATCCCCCTGTAGATGCTGTATTAATAAAGGGACAAAAGGAAATAATGAAGGATTATCCTGATTTTTTTTTTAAAATGGACCAATGAGAATGTCACTAAGCCTTGAAATATGATGTACTGTGTGCTATCCACTATCTTGAGAAAGTCCAGGGTAAGAACGAAACGAGTAGATTTGGATTTCAGTACAGCAAGAACAGTAACTGCAGTTACTCAACCCATTCACTATCAGCTGACCACAAGCGTACTGTGTATGATTACGTACTGAAGAGCAGGTTGCTCAGACTCCAGCAAAAAGTTATTCATACTATATACTATGCTAGAAGAGCCATACAGTGGTCAGTTAATAAGCTGTCAGGGAGTCTGCAGCCAAGACCGGATGTAGTAATGTAATCAGAGTAGTATCCAGTTTTACAAAAGTTGTGATGTACATATTTATCAATTGGTCTTAATTAGATCTGGTGTCAGTGGGTGTAAGAGGCTTCAAATACCAGAGTATATGTAATGGGGTTGTGGTAGTTAGTACTACACAGTTCCCACTTGCAGCCCTGGCTGTGAGCTGTCACGTGAGAGCTTATTATATGGTAAAGCCTATATGTCTTGCTTAGTATAGGGGAAAGTGACAGTCCAGTGTCTACAAACAGAGGAACTCACAAACTCCCTAAACAGATTCCCTAAAAATCTAGATGCATAAAATTGTATAGAAAAAAGCGAGCACCACAAATAGGCCTAAGTGAGAACGAATTATATTATAACTGTATACAATATATAAAATATAACATTTATTTAAACATCAAAATTAGTTAGAAAAAGTTATCAACAAAATAGGGTACCCTATTAACAGTATATATAAAAAAGCAATATTTAAAACATGTTGGAAAATAACTGAAGAATCCTACTATGTTAGACTTATAGAATAGTGTGATCTAACTGTCCAGATACTGATATAAAATAAAAAAAAGTCCCATATATGTCCAACAGAGAAAATAATTAGATGATGTGACTGTGATATATCCCAAATGTGTATAGAAAAAAATGTTCAAATTGAGGGAAAAATTATCAAATTAATGACAATTTTGCCAGATGGTGAAGATATGTCCCTCATGGTGTGTAGATTATCAAATATAGTTCATCTTAGTGGTAAAGATTGAATTGATTGAATAAAAATAAAAAGTGAAAAAAATCCAGAATTGAATGCCTATGGAAAAAAAAAACACAAAATAGTGCAATTACGCTAAAAATTCAAGTGATATCCAATTGATATAGAGCTCACCATATAGAAAACTCGAGCAGTGCCTTTCTCAACTTTTTTGAGAAGACTAATGCTCAAGGATCCTGAGCTTAAATGACTCTCACTAGCCAATCAGGCTGATAGCTTTTTCCCGACAAAAGCGCAACCTTATCGTGACCAGAATAGTATTAGAAAACAGTATGCCCATATCTAACCTTTCAATCTTAATTACTATAGTACATCTATCTATACATATATTGCCCTTAGACAAAAAGGCTACGCTAGCCGAGAGAATGTCAGCATGCATTATGCGTCACACGTGACGTTACTTCCGGTTCGGCTCATCTATCATGACGTCACTTCCTTTACGGGTCTAAGGCCTCCTGGGAATTGTAATCATATATCACTTAATTAACTTTTGTAAAGACCAATACGTCAAGGGGATATGCCAAATACCCTCTGTTATGAATCCAAGTGTTAGAAAATAAACATTAGGTAAATCAGGGTGTTAGAAAAATTAGATCTAACTGCATGCTATAGATTCTAAATATTTAATGGGAATTGTGTATTCATAGTCAGATGCAAACGAGTATAAAAATATATAAAGTGCTTGAGTTTCCCAAGGTGCTTGTAAGATAAATATATCGTAATGTGGATAACATTGCATAAAATCACAAGAATCTAGTGCATTTTAAAACAGGCTTACGGTTCATAGTAAAATAACTCCCATATATGTCCAACAAAGTTCAGAGAAAATAATTAGATGATGTGACTGTAATATATCCCAAATGTGTATAGAAAAAAAATGTTCATATTGATGGAAAAAAATATCAAATTAATGACAATTTTGCTAGATGGTGAAGATATGTCCCTCGTGGTGTGTAGATCAAATATAGTTCATCCATGGTCAATTACAAACATCAACTTTCCTTGCAAAAGGCAATAATTATATTCATAAAAATAGTTGCCACCATAATGTATGGAAGGCAAGCATTCCAAAGGGGCAACTACTTTGTGTAAGAAAGAACTGCTCTAGAGATGACAAATGGTTAGAACAGTCACATATCCAGGGCCGAAACACTTTGAGGAAGGCACTGCTCGAGTTTCCTATATGGTGAGCTCTATTTCAATCGCATATCACTTGAATTTTGTCAGGGTTTTTTCCCTGTTTTGTTTTCCATGTGCTGCTGGCAGCCATTTTACTCACCTCTCTTGCTGACTATGGTGCATTGTGGGGGATGCTGCTCATTTCCTGCACTTCCTTTTATGGCCAGACTGGTGTGCATAATCCGTGTGAGACAGGATGCAGTCTCAGAATTGTGATGTCATCACTTATTATTTAAAGGGCCTCTGTTCAGTATGCTTTACCTTTGCGTTGTCTCAGACCTGTTTGTGAGAGCTCCTGTGTGTTACTTGGCTGCCTGAAGTCCTTCCTGGTTCCTGATCCCTGGCTTGTTCCTGACTCTGCTGTTTTCCTTGTTCCTGATTCCGTCTCGTCTGACTATTCGCTTTGGCTCCTGACTCGGCTCGTCTGACTACCAGCTCTGGTTTTGACTCCTGGCTTGTTATTTGACTTATGGACTTTTTATTATTTTTTGCTATTAATAAAGGTGTGATTATTTTTGCACTTCTCGTCTCAGTCTGATTCCTGGCACCCTGACATTACGCAAAGGCCATGAATCCTGATGGTGCTAATAATCCACCTTTACCTGCCATCATTTCCAGGATGGATTTACAGGATCACCGCTTGGATCAATTTGCACTAGCCCTGCAAACCCTGCTGACTCGCACTGCACATTTGGACCAAAGTGTCCCTGCAAGTTATGGCTGCTCCTGTTTCCGCTGCTGCACCTATGCATACCAGGAGCATGTCCGGTTCTGCACCTCTACCTCAGCGATATGGAGGCGATCCTATTCAGTGCAAAGGGTTTTTAAACCAGGTGGGCATTTACTTTGAGATGTTACCTCAGGCGTTTCCCTCTGACAGAGTTAAGGTGGGATTTCTCATCTCGTTACTCTCTGACACAGCTCTTGCCTGGGCTAATCCCTTGTGGGAGACTAATAAACCTGTGATTTTAATTTACCCTGGGTGACGAACCAAGGTTACCCAACCCTGCGCCAGTCACTTATTTGGCACAGAAAGAGTTATCAGACCCCCTCTACTCTCACTAATAGGTCACAGGCCAGCTTGTGATTTAGTTCCGTGGGTGCAAGGGTTAACAACACTCCCTAGTCTGTACTAGACATAAAAGAAATGCCCAAAACTCCCCTTTAATGCCACCCACACTAAACTAACAACCATATAGCTCCAAAACTGCCACCACTTAAAATTTATTAAAGGGAAAATCCTAAGGAAAAACCCAGAGTTACACATTAACTCCCTGAATATAATTTAGCAGAAAATAACCGAAATTATACAGTTCTAATATTCCAGTCTCTTCAGTAACGTGGTTCAATTATTAGACAAAGGCCAAACTTAATAAAGGATCTATTTATTATGCCAAAAATATTATGCACAATGCATTATTAATAAAAAGTTGTTACAAATACAATTAAACACAGCAAACAGGTTAAAATAAAAAAAGAGAAAAACAGATTGAATACTTTACTAGTCTCAAGATCTGCACCTGGGGACTGGCATGAAGCAATTGGGTCCTTACTCTGTAGAACAGCTCCCCTTGTAAGAATGACAATCTTATAGTTAAAAAATAAGATTCTTATAACTATTTTCAAGTTGCCTGACCACACCCTCCTGGGCGGGCTAAGAAACCCCCCTGTCTTTATGACCTTCAATAAACTAAGTTTTTGCCTGAAATTATAGAACCCATTATAATTTCTGCTAGATAACTCTATTTTCAGATATACTGACCTGTAATCTCTTGGTTTCATTGGGAGGATCAATTTGATACCAGATATGACATAGGTTGTCATATTTACCTTCATCTAATGTCATAACAGTTTTAAACAAATATACATATATACATTATACCAATGTCCTTTTATTGACCTCCTCAGGATATGGGGGAGAAGCACTGTTGTATCTCTGGAGCTAAAAGCTTGAGTGGCTTTATGACTCAATGCATACATAATAAAATTTGGTGGAGTGAGAAACTATTTATGAGGCTCCTGGCACTTCAAAGAAAACACAAACACAGGACACAATTCTTCTTGAAAAGCAAATAACTGTTTTTAGTTCACAAATTAAACAGAATTAACCCCTTAGCAGCTAAATCCTGAGATATTCGTAACACCCTGAATTTGTGGCCTCCTTTCAAAGGGTATTTTATGTTCCGGCTCGCTCCTCCTCTACTGCTAAACGACTCATTCAGCAAGGTACAAGATCTGTTGCTCAGTATGCTATTGAGTTCCGTACGCTTGCTGCAGAGGTAGGTTGGAACAATGAAGCCCTTGTTGCCGCCTTCTTTCATGGGCTCTCTGATGAGATTAAAGACGAAGTTGCTGCCAGAGATTTGCCAAAGGATCTCGAGGCATTGGTGTCTTTTTTGATCCTAATTAACATCAGACTCAGAGAGAGGCCCTCTTTCAAGGAGTGCTTGCGGAAGCCTCCTGTTCCGTTGTCTCCTACATTTTCGTTCCCACCCATGCCTCCCTCTCCTCCCATGCCTCCTGGTCCTGAGTCACCAGGTACTGCTGAGCCGATGCAGTTGGGATTCACACGTCTCTCTGCGGCGGAGAGGACCTTTAGGAGGAGGGAGGTGCTCTGCCTCTATTGTGGGTTACAGGGCCACCATTTGAAGTCTTGTCCTACACGGCCGGGAAATGCTCACACCTAAGGTCCTGTCTGGGGCAGACCTTGGGTGGTTTATCCTCATCCCCAGAACCGCTTAAGGAGAAACCTTTGGTCACGGTTGTCCTTTCCTGGGTGGACTCCTCCATAGTCACTCAGGCTCTTGTTGACTCCGGCGCTGCGGGCTATTTCATTGACAGTGCTTTTGTATCAAAGCACTCCATTCCAGTTTTGCTCGGTCCGTTCCGCTTGCTATTGAGGCCATTGATGGCAGGCCCCTTCAGCCCGCACTCGTTACTCATGAAACTGCTCCGTTGTCCATGGCTGTTGGGGCTCTCCATTTTGAAACCCTCCAGTTCCAGGTGATAAACTCTCCGCATTTACCGGTTGTTCTGGGTTATCCCTGGCTTCAAAAGCACAATCCCAGTCTCGACTGGTGCAGGTCCGAAATTTTGTTGTGGTCCCCGCAATGTATTTCCACTTGTCTTCTTCGGAAACCAGTTAAAGTCTTGTACACTTCTTTGGTATCTCAATTGCCAGAGGAGTACCGAGAGTTCCTAGACGTTTTTGACAAGGTGCGTGCCGGTACGTTGCCTCCTCACCGGTCTTACAATTGTGCCATAGACCTGCAACCCGGAGACATTCCTCCTCGGGCCGGGTGTACCCTCTGTCTGTTGCAGAGAATTGTGCTATGGAGGAGTATGTTGCCGATGCTCTGTCGTGGGGGATCATCTGCAAATCCTGCTCTCCTGCAGGGGCTGGCTTCTTCTTTGTGAAGAAAAAGGGTGGCGAGTTAAGACCATGCATCGATTATAGGGGTCTTAGTCGTCTTACCATTAAGAATGCTTACCCTATGCCGCTCATTACGGAACTCTTTGACCTCCTCAAGGGAGCTACGGTCTTTACTAAACTTGATTTGAGAGGAGCGTACAATCTCGTTAGGATTAAGGAGGGCTACGAATGGAAAACAGCATTTAACACCAGGAGCAGGCATTATGATTATCTTATAATGCCCTTTGGCCTATGTAATGCTCCTGCTGTTTTTCAGGAATTTATTAATGATGTCCTACGAGATATGTTGCAACAGTGTGTTGTGGTGTACTTAGACGACATCCTCATACACTCACCCACACTTGAGGCTCATCGTTCTGATGTTACACAGGTTCTTCAGAGACTACGTGAGAACGGCCTGTTTTGTAAACTCGAGAAATGTGAGTTCCATCAGACTCAAGTAACCTTCCTATGTTATGTTATCTCTGTTGCAGGGTTCTCCATGGATCCTGACAAGTTATCTGCAGTTCTGCAGTGGCCTCGCCCAGTTGGTCTTCGGTCTATTCAACGTTTTTTGGGGTTCGCCAATTACTATAGAAAGTTTATTAAAAACTTTTCTTCCTTGGTCAAACCTATCACTGACATGACCCGTAAAGAGAATGATCCACTCCATTGGTCACCTACTGCCATTAAGGCCTTTGATAGTCTTAAGACTGCCTTTGCTGCCGCTCCAGTTCTGGCTCATCCTAACCCTGTCCTGCCTTTCGTTCTTGAGGTCGATGCGTCTGAGACTGGAGTAGGTGCCTCTTGTCTCAACGTCCTACGTCTGACGGTTCCTTGCATCCGTGTGGTTTCTTCTCTAAGAAATTGTCTCCAGCGGAGTGCAATTATGAAATTAGGGACAGGGAATTACTGGCTATAATTTTGGCACTCACGGAATGGAGGCATCTTCTCGAGGGTACTAACGTACCAGTGCTCATTCTTACTGACCACAAGAATTTAACTTATCTATCTGAAGCAAATTGTTTGTCGCCCCGACAGGCCAGATGGGCGCTATTTTTGTCTCGGTTTAATTATGTGGTCTCCTACCTGCCTGGTAGTAAGAATGTTAGGGCTGATGCCCTCTCTCATCAATTTTCCCCTCTGTCCAAGGAGGAGTCTGTATCTACTCCTGTTATACCTCCTGACCATATTTTGGCTACCATATGTACTAATTTGACTTCTCCCTTGGGGAGGAGATCCTGGCTGCACAAACCAATGCACCTCCTGAGAAACCTAGTGGTAAGTGTTTTGTTCCTGAGAATCTTCAAACTAAACTTTTGCACACTTACCACTATCCTATAACCGCAGGTCACCCAGGCAAGAACCAAATGATTTGGTCTGTCACTCAACAATTCTGGTGGCCAGGTCTTCATTCTGATGTTGCTGTGTATGTTGCCTCCTGCTCAGTTTGTGCACAGAATAAGACTCCTCGACGTCTTCCTGTGGGTCTTCTTCAACCTATTGCTAATCGTGAGCGTCCTTGGACAATCTTTCCATGGACTTCATTGTCGAGCTCCCTGTTTCCAATGGCAATACTGTTATCCTTATGGTGGTTGACCGTTTTTCTAAAATGTCACATTGCATTCCATTGATGAAGCTGCCTACCGCGCAGGAGCTTGCTCCAATTTTTGCCCAGGAGGTCTTCATTTTACATGGGTTACCCAAGGAGATAGTGTCGGACCGGGGTAGCCAGTTTGTCTCCAGATTGTGGCGTTCCTGTCATGATACTATCATGTGGAGTAGTTGATACCTGGATTGGCCACCCCACAAAGGTGGTACTGTGTTCTCAGCCTGGAAAAGGTTAATGTGAATTGCTTTTTCCTGTGTGTAAAAAATGCTTTCAGAAAAGCTGTACGCTGAAACCCCCCTCCTCCTCCCCCCCTTAGTAGTGTAACTGTGTGTTAAATATTGTGAGTTTTTAGGGGTTCCCCAAAACTCCCCTTTAAATTAAAAGTTTTGGTGGTGGCAGCAGGGAAATTAGAGCAGTGTGGACAAGATTTGGGGGCTAATGAGGTGTTCCTTTTAAGGTCCTTTTGCAGAGTTGCAAGGTTAAAGGAACCAGAGCTGTGTGCCATTAACCCCTTCATGCCCACACCCCATTCCATTGGAAGCATATAGAAAGATGCAGAAGGAATCCCTGGAGCTAATTTGTCAGGAGAGAGCCATTGCAACTTTTGGCAAAACAAAGGAGCAGTTGGTCCAGGAACTGCAGCAGGCAGATAACATTCCAGCAGAGCAGGAACCAGGCACAGAGAGGGTTACTGTGGAACTGGTAACCCAGGAGATGATACCTACTGCTGTTACCCCTGTGAGTGAAAAGGAGTCTGAGCTACAAACAGCACTCAGGTACTTGGGGGATGCTGATCCCAACTTAATAATGGAATTGATCATCAAGTTTCAAGAAGCAGCTCAGAGAAAGAGGGAGGCTGCAGCGAGAGAAAGAAAAGAAGAGAGAGAGGCTGCAGAAAGAGAGAGAGAGAGAAGCCGCAGAGAGGAAGGCTGCAGAAAGAGAAAGAGAGAGAGAGAAAGAGAGAGAGATAGAGAGATAGAGGAAAAGGATTCTCAACGGAGACATGAGCTGGAGGTTATGCAGAAGAACAGAACCAGCCTGTCTCCCCAAACCAGTGAACGCAGGGAAACAGCAACAGAGAGGCCCCGTCTGGAGTATTTTCCAATGTTGGAAAGAGTCACTGACTTGGATGTTTTTCTGAGGGGCTTTGAGAAGGTATGCAAGCAGCATCAGCTGCCCCCAGAGCAATGGGTTCGCTATATAGCTCCTTGTCTGAAGGGTAAATCACTGGATGTATTTGCTTCACTTCCAGTGGAGGATGACCAGGACTATGAGGCCATAAAAACAGCCCTATTAAAAAGTTTTAACCTCACATCCGGAATTCTACAGGAAAAAAATTCTGAATCTTTCCCAAAGTGCAGAGTCAGCTGCACAGAATATGTTGCACAACTAAGGTCTGCTTTTAAGCAATAGACTGGGGGCCTAAAAGTCCTCACTCATGAGGCTTTGGAGTATTTGATGATCCTGGAGCAATTCATGCAAACACGAAGTCCTGATGCCAGAGTATGGATTCTGGACAGAAAGCCCAAAACAGTGGCAGAGGCTGCAGATCTGGCTAATGATTACGCCAACAACAGAGCACCTGAAACAAGGCAGGCAGCTATTCAAGCTGTGTCTCCTAAGTGGAAAAGAGCAAACAAGGCAGCAGAGAGACCATCTAATCTACACCCTACAGCCAGAGGGGCAGGGGGATACCCGCCGGTGTTTCACTTGTAACCAGATGGGGCATCTGAGTTTCACCTGCCCAGAAAAGAAGAAGCCTGAGGGTGGGAATGTGGCTGGGGAACCAGCATCTGTTTTGTTTGTGGGTGGGTTCCCAAGGCAAAAGCGGAGAGATAAGCTACAGAGGGTATCTGTGGGTGACCAGGTGGCAACAGGACTCAGGGATAGTGGAGCTTCGGTTACCTTGGTGCATCCTGAAATGGTAAAGCCGGAGAACATTATACCAGGGAGGACTGTGTCCATTTAAGGAATTGGGGGAGTTTGCCCCGCAGTGCATGTGGCAAGAGTGTACCTTGATTGGGGTGTGGGAAAAGGTTTGCGGGAGTTGGGGATTTCTGCGGATAACCCTGTTGATGTTTTGCTGAGCGATGATTTGGGCCGGATGCTTTGTCAGTACGCCCCAGAAGACAACACCTGCAACCTGGAAGGGCCAGTAGAGGGCCCTGCACCAACTGAGGTACTGTGTGAAACTTTGGGGGACCCAGAGGGGAGGCTGGGGATGGACACATCGCTAGCTGCACCAGAGCTGGAGGTATCCCACCAAAGAATAAAGAATGATTCCCTTGAACATGATTGCTGGGAGAGGGGGCTGAGGGTTAATGCAGCTCTGCCTTTGTGTACACCAGTATTGTCTTGTTCTGATGAAGAGGGATGTATTGAAAATGTTTGTGACAATGTTGCTTCTATTAAACCTGGGCGCTGGGAGGGAGAGCCTAGGGTTAATGATGATTTACCTGAACCTGTACCAGTACTGTATTGTGCCAGTAAAAAGGGTTATACTGCCATTGATTGTGTCAATGGGATGCTTGATGCAGTGTGTGGGAATGTGAGAGAGCAGCATGGTTGGGCAGAAGGGCAGACTGAGTGTGTATACCCTTCTGTGCTAGAACCAGCATTGCATATGCAAGGAGGAGTGAATGGCATGGCTGGTGTAGGGGCCAGAGTACATCCTGCCCTGTTACAGAGAGTAAAACAGGATGGGACCCTCGGTGTGGCTGTGGACCTCCCCTACAGGAATGGCAGATGTGAAGAAGAGGGGGAGGGAGATGTAGCTGCAGTAACTAATGAACCTGCTACTCCTACAGAGCATACTGGGGTAGGTGTGAACAGTGGAGTATCTGACTTAAGCATAGCAAGAATTTATCTTAGTCCCCTAGTGAGTTACCCTGAGGGGGTGCTAGATCCCTTTATGAGTGAGAGATAATGTGTGATATCCTGCAAGGAAATGTCCTCCATGAGAGAAATTGTATCAGCTGATGCTAATTGTTACAGGGGGCAAATGAATGCTGAGAGTGTGCAGAAAGGGCAGATCTGGTTTTATGAACGAGGAAAGACTAGGATTTAGGTTGACATAGGGGATCAGAATGGGCTGACCCCTTATTTCCACCATTTTAAAAGGGGAGGGGTCATGATACAATCATGTGGAGTAGTTGATACCTGGATTGGCCACCCCGCAAAGGTGGTACTGTGTTCTCAGCCTGGAAAATGTTAATGTGAATTGCTTTTTCCTGTGTGTGAAAACTGCTTTCAGAAAAGCTGTAAGCTGAAACCCCCCTCCTTCCTCCCCCCCACCTTAGTAGTGTAACTGTGTGTAGGAATGCAGTATGCTCCTCCCCTTGGAGACTGATAGTGGGAGCTTAGACTTATTGGCATTGGTTGCCCTCGTTGTAAATTATAACCCGGATGTTGTCTTTGACAAGACAAAGAAAATTTGGTTTAAATATGTAACAGAAAGACTTGTGGGCAGAACTGCCCTGTGGACCAAACCACTAACATCAGGACCGGCATTCTCCACATATCTAAAGGAACTTGGTAATAAGTTAGATATTGTGTAATTCTTTTTAAAGAACTGTAGCTTTGCAATTGTATGTTATTTTGAATGTCTTTATAATTTTTCACTGTGTAACCTGTATTGATATTTTTGTTATTAAACACACAGAAAATCTCATTCTGTCTTTTGGGCTCTAATATCCGAATTCACACTCCTGTTGAGACAAGGTTAAAGGAACGTTATCTAAGTGTTAAATAGTGTGAGTTTTTAGGGGTTCCCCAAAACTCTCCTTTAATTTAAAAGTTTTGGTGGTGGCAGCAGGGAAATTGTTAATTAGAGCAGTGTGGACAAGATTTGGGGGATAATGAGGTGTTCCTTTTAAGGTCCTTTTGCAGAGTTGCAAGGTTAAGGGAACCAGAGCTGTGTGCCATTAACCCCTTCATGCCCACATCCCTCTATTGAGACGCTGAGAAGGTTTGATTCGTCACAGTTCCTTTTGTGCTCAAATGAGGATCCAGCTTTCCTTCTCCTCGGCATATCACCCTCAATCCAATGGGGCTGCGGAATGGTCTAATCAAGCTCTGGAACAGTTCCTCCGTTGCTATGTCTCAGATCACCACAATAATTGGTCTGAACTGTTACCTTGGGCAGAGTTTGTTTGTAATAGTGCTATTAATGCTTCCTCCAAATTATCCCCGTTCATGGCGAATTATGGGTTTCAACCATCCTTGTTGCCCGATTCATTCATGTCTCAGGGTATTCTGGCTTTGGCGGAGCATCTCCGACAACTATGTTCCATGTGGGGGCAGATTCAGGATTGCCTTCATCGTTCTATGCAGCGCCAAAAGTTCCAGGCTGATCGTAGGTGTCTGCCCGCACCTTCCTACCAGGTATGTGAGAGAGTTTGGCTGTCCTCCCGCAACTTGAACCTTCGTGTGCCTTCCAATAAATTGTCTCCCCGCTATGTTGGTCCTTTTCGAATACTATGACGGCTTAATCCTGTGGCCTACGCCCAAGGTAACAGTTCAGACCAATTATTGTGGTGATCTGAGACATAGCAACGGAGGAACTGTTCCAGAGCTTGATCTTGACCTTCCTCCTGCTATGCGCATCGCCAATGTTTTTTTTTTTTTTAAAGGAGCTTTATTGAAAAATATAAGTACATACACATATGCATTGTCAATAATGCCTTTTAAGAGTACATCACAAATAAGCAAAAGAACAAACCAAACCTCTCATTGGTAGGTTTTAAATAAGGTGTTTAAAGTCTGATGGATTTTATATCCAATGAGTAATAGGCATGAGAGTTCAATATGATCAGGCTCCAAATTTTCACTTTTTCTTAGAGTTTTGCTGTGCAAAGGTTGTTACATCAATCCAAAAAGCAATGACATTGAGCACAACAGAGGCTCCGAGGAGCAGATTAAACAAAAAACAATCAACTTACAATTACTACACAATATAAACTTGTAATCATAACATATAATAATATAATAATAACTCACTGCAGTCGGCTAGTCAAAGCCGTAATATACTAAAGAGGCATAGAGGTTAACCTGTAATCTGTTATTTCTATGGTTCTATAAATGATTACTCTTCTATTTGTATATTCAAGAGCATAAAGGGGATGGAGGAAGGGGCGGGAAGAAGAGAGAGGGAAGGGGAAGAAAAATAAAAAGGGGGGGATCTCCAATGTTTTTTATGTCTCCCTCTTGAAACCATTGGTTTTTAATCGGTTTACCACTGTGTTGCCTCGTCCCCGTCCTATCTTTGTTGACAACCATGAGGAGTATGAGGTCAGCAGCATTATTGGCTCTTGTATGTCCAGGGGCCGTGTACAGTATTTGGTTCACTGGAGGGGCTACGGCCCGGAGGAGCGTTCTTGCGTCCCCTCCTCCAATGTTCATGCTCCCGCCCTCCTCTGTGCCTTCCATGCCATTTTACTCACCTCTCTTGCTGACTATGGTGCATTGTGGGGGATGCTGCTCATTTCCTGCACTTCATTTTATGGCCAGACTGGTGTGCATCATCCATGTGAGACAGGATGCAGTCTCAGAATTGTGATGTCATCATTTATTATTTAAAGGGCCTCTGTTCAGTATGCTTTGCCTTTGCGTTGTCTCACACCTGTTTGTGAGAGCTCTGGTGTATTACCTGGCTGCCTGACGTCCTTCCTGGTTCCTGATCCCTGGCTTGTTCCTGACTCTGCTATTTTCCTTGTTCCTGATTCCGTCTCGTCTGACTATTCGCTTTGGCTCCTGACTCGGCTCCTCTGACTACCAGCTCTGGTTTTGACTCCTGGCTTGTTATTTGACTTGTGGACTTTTTATTATTTTTTGCTATTAATAAAGGTGTGATTATTTCTGCACTTCTCATCTCAGTCTGATTCCTGGCACCCTGACACATTTTTAGCGTTATTGCACTATTTCTTCTATAAGATACGACGAGTCCACGGATTCATCCTTTACTTGTGGGATATTATCCTCCTGCTAACAGGAAGTGGCAAAGAGCACCACAGCAGAGATGTCTATATAGCTCCTCCCTTGACTCCACCCCCTAGTCATTCTCTTTGCCTACTCTAAGTACTAGGAAGGGTAAAGTGAAAGAGGTGATAAAATGTTAGTTTTTATTTTCTTCAAGCAAGAGTTTTTTATTTTAAATGGTACCGGTGTGAACTATTTTCTCTCAGGCAGCAGAAGGATGAAGACTTCTGCCTGGAGGCTGATGATCTTAGCATTTGTCACTAAGATCCAGAGCAGTTCTCACAGAATGGCTGAGGAGTACTTAAGAAACTTCAGTGTGAGGACCGTTTTTCATGCTATAAGCAGTGAGGTATGTTCAGTCATTTCTTTCTGGAGAGACTGTGGTATTTCAGAATTGGCTGACAGTATCCCCATGAGGGAAAGGGTAAGCAGTAATCCTAAAAGAATAGAGGGATATTACTAAGCTTGCATAATAGGGGCTAATAAAAAATGGTTGACACTGAGTTTGAATGTTTGTGGGCAAACGTTTATTTAACTGGGAGTGCTGATAACATTTTTGGAAGGAACGTTTTTTATGCTTAAATGAGATGGTACACTTGGCTTCCTTTTGGGTTTAGGAACCCACATGGCTAGTTTGAGACAGCTATGGTGCAGTTCATTTGGGCTGAGAGACATCGAGTGAGATGGGCGGGGCCTATTTCCGTGCCTCAGTTGCGCAGTTGTATTTGACAGGCAAGCAGCAAGCTCTAACTCAGGTGGACCCTTGTGAGAGTATTGGGCCAAATCGAAGCTTTAACTCTATTTTACAGATCCCTGAGGGCAGATAGGCGCCACAGCAGGGCTGTGGCGAGGTGCAGGGAGTGTTTTTTCCAAATTTAAAAGTTTATTAATTATCCGTTTTTTCCAGGATGGGTTAAGTGTTCCTTTCCTTGTGGGGCAAACTTAGCTGCATAGTTTGAATGCTTATATCACAAAATAAATACGATTTGATTGTTTTTAAGCAGTTTTGCAAAACGTGTATGCTTTTTTCTCTTAAAGGCGCCGTTTTTTTAAGATTGTTATTTTTTCACTAAATAAAGTGTTTTCAAGCCTGTTTGTGGTCATTACTAGCCTGTTTAACATGTCTGACATTGAGGAAAGCCAATGTTCAATGTGTTTAGAAGCCATTGTGGAACCCCCACTTAAAATGTGTCCCTCATGCACTGAAAGGGCAATAAATTGCAAAGAACATATTTTAGCTGATAAAAGTATGTCGCAGGATGATTCTCAGTCAGAAGAGAATCAGGTTATGCCATCTAATTCTCTCCAAGTGTCACAACCATTAACGCCCACACAAGCGACGCCAAGTACTAGTGCGTCCAATTCTTTCACCCTGCAAGATATGGCCACAGTTATGTCTACTACCCTCACTGAGGTTTTATCTAAACTGTCTGGGTTGTAGGGGAAGCGCAGTAGGTCCGGTGTGAGAGTAAATGCTGAGCCCTCTGACGCTTTATTAGCCATCTCCGATGTGCCCTCACAATGTTCTGAGTTGGGGGTGAGGGAATTGCTGTCTGAGGGAAAGCTTTCTGATTCAGGAAAGATGTTCCCTTAAACAGACTCAGATATGACGGCTTTTAAATTTAAGCTAGAACACCTCCGCTTGTTGCTCTGGGAGGTTTTAGCGACTCTGGATGATTGTGACCCTATTGTAATTCCACCAGAGAAATTGTGTAAAATGGATAGATATCTAGAGGTTCCTGCTTACACTAATGTTTTTCCGGTCCCTAAGAGGATTTCGGACATTGTTACTAAGGAGTGGGATAGACCAGGTATTCCGTTCTCTCCCCCTCCTACTTTTAAGAGAATGTTTCCCATATCAGACACCATTCGGGATTCGTGGCAGACGGTCCCTAAGGTGGAGGGAGCTATTTCTACCCTGGCTAAGCGTACAACTATACCTATTGAGGACAGTTGTGCTTTCAAAGATCCTATGGATAAAAAAATTAGAGGGTCTTCTAAAGAAAATATTTATTCATCAGGGTTTTCTTCTGCAACCTATAGCGTGCATTGTTCCTGTAACTACTGCAGCTGCTTTTTGGTTCAAGGCTCTTAAGGTTGAGACCCCATTAGATGATATTCTGGATAGAATTAGGGCTCTCAAGCTAGCTAATTCTTTCATTACAGATGCCGCTTTTCAACTGGCTAAATTAGCGGCAAAGAATTCAGGTTTTGCCATTTTAGCGCGTAGAGCATTATGGCTTAAGTCCTGGTCTGCTGACGGGTCATCAAAATCTAAGCTTTTAGCCATTCCTTTCAAGGGTAAGACCCTATTCGGGCCTGAACTGAAAGAGATCATTTCAGACATCACTGGAGGAAAAGGCCATGCCCTTCCTCAAGATAAGACAAATAAGATGAGGACCAAACAAAATAATTTTCGTTCCTTTCGAAACTTCAAAGGTGGTCCCTCTACCTCCTCCCCTGCTGCAAAGCAGGAGGGGAATTTTGCTCAATCCAAGTCAGCCTGGAGACCTAACCAGACTTGGAATAAGGGTAAACAGGCCAAGAAGCCCGCTGCTGCCACCAAGACAGCATGAAGGGGTAGCCCCCGATCCGGGACCGGATCTAGTAGGGGGCAGACATTCTCTCTTTGCTCAGGCTTGGGCAAGAGACGTTCAGGACTCCTGGGCTTTAGAAATCGTGACCCAGGGGTATCTTCTAGACTTCAAAGATTCTCCTCCAAGGGGGAGATTTCATCTTTCTCGATTGTCTGTAAACCAGACAAAAAGAGAGGCGTTCTTATGCTGTGTAAAAGACCTATATACTATGGGAATAATCTGCCCAGTTCCAAAAGCAGAACAGGGGCAGGGGTTTTACTCCAATCTGTTTGTGGTTCCCAAAAAAGAGGGAACCTACAGACCAATTTTAGATCTAAAGATCCTAAACAAATTCCTCAGAGTCCCATCCTTCAAGATGGAGACCATTCAGACTATTTTACCAATAATCCAGGAGGTTCAATATATACCACAGTGGATTTAAATGATGCGTATCTTCACATTGCTATCCACAAAGATCATCACCAGTTCCTCAGGTTCGCCTTCCTGGACAAGCATTACCAGTTTGTGGCTCTTCCATTCGGGTTTGCCACAGCTCCCAGAATTTTCACAAAAGTGCTAGGGTCCCTTCTGGTGGTTCTAAGGCCACGGGGCATAGCAGTGGCGCCTTATCTGGACGATATCTTAATTCAGGCGTCAACTTACCAACTAGCCAAATCCCATACGGACATCGTGTTGGCCTTTCTCAGATCTCATGGGTGGAAGGTGAACGTAAAAAAGAGTTCACTTATCCCCCTCACAAGAGTTCCATTCCTGGGAACTCTGATAGATTTGGTAAACATGAAAAATTTTCTGACGGAGGTCAGGAAATCAAAGATTTTAACCACCTGCCGAGCTCTTTATTCCATTCCTCGGCCGTCAGTGGCTCAGTGTATGGAGGTAATTGGACTAATGGTAGCGGCAATGGACATAGTTCCGTTTGCTCGCTTGCATCTCAGACCACTGCAACTATGCATGCTCAAACAGTGGAATGGGGATTATGCAAATTTATCTCCTCAGATAAATCTGGATCAAGAGACCAGAGACTCTCTTCTTTGGTGGTTGTCACAGGATCATCTGTCCCAGGGAATGTGTTTCCGCAGGCCAGCATGGGTCATAGTGACGACGGACGCCAGCCTATTGGGCTGGGGTGCAGTCTGGAATTCCCTGAAAGCACAGGGTGTGTGGACTCAGGAGGAGGCTCTCCTCCCGATAAATATTCTAGAACTGAGAGCGATATTCAATGCGCTTCAGGCGTGGCCTCAGCTGGCTTCGGACAGATTCATAAGATTCCAGTCGGACAATATCACGACTGTAGCATATATCAATCATCAGGGGGGAACAAAGAGAGCGATGATAGAGGTTTCCAAAATAATTTGATGGGCAGAGACTCACTCTTGCCATCTATCAGCAATCTATATCCCAGGAGTGGAGAACTGGGAAGCGGATTTTCTAAGTCGTCAGACTTTTCATCCGGGGGAGTGGGAACTCCATCCCGAGGTGTTTGCACAATTGATTCATCAATGGGGCACACCAGAATTGGATCTGATGGCATCTCGTCAGAATGCCTATCTTCCTTGTTATGGGTCCAGATCAAGGGATCCTCAAGCAGTATTGATAGATGCTCTAGCAGTACCTTGGTCGTTCAACCTGGCTTTTGTGTTTCCACCATTTCCTCTCCTTCTTCGTCTAATTGCCAGAATCAAAAAGGAGAGAACTTTGGTAATTTTGATAGCACCTGCGTGGCCACGCAGGACTTGGTATGCAGTCCTGGTGGACATGTCATCTCTACCACCGTGGACACTACCACTGAGACAGGACCTTCTCATTCAAGGTCCGTTCCAGCATCCAAATCTACTTTCTCTGCGGCTGACTGCTTGGAGATTGAACGCTTGATTTTATCCAAGCGGGGATTCTCTGAGTCGGTCATAGATACCTTGATTCAGGCTCGAAAGCCTGTCACTAGGAAAATTTATCATAAGATATGGCGTAAATATCTTTATTGGTGCGAATCCAAAGGCTACTCATGGAGTAAGATCAGGATTCCTAGGATTTTGTCCTTTCTCCAAGAAGGATTGGAGAAGGGGCTATCAGCTAGTTCCCTAAAGGGACAGATATCTGCTTTATCAATTTTACTGCACAAGCGTCTGGCAGATGTTCCAGACGTTCAGTCGTTCTGTCAGGCTTTAGTTAGAATCAAGCCTGTGTTTAAACCTGTTGCTCCACCATGGAGTTTGAATTTAGTTCTTAAAGTTCTTCAAGGGGTTCCGTTTGAACCTATGCATTCCATAGATATTAAGCTTCTATCTTGGAAAGTTCTGTTTTTAGCTGCTATCTCTTCGGCTCGAAGAGTTTCTGAACTATCTGCATTGCAATGCGACTCGCCTTATCTTGTTTTCCATTCTGATAAGATGGTTTTGCGTACCAAACCTGGATTCCTTCCTAAGGTTGTTACTAATAAGAATATTAGTCAGGAAATTGTTGTTCCTTCCCTGTGTCCAAATCCTTCCTCTAAGAAGGAGCGTCTGTTGCACAACTTGGACGTGGTTCGTGCTTTGAAGTTTTACTTGCAAGCGACCAAAGATTTCCGTCAAAAATCTTCTCTGTTTGTTGTCTATTCTGGAAAACGTAGAGGTCAAAAAGCTACGGTTACCTCTCTTTCTTTTTGGCTGAAAAGCATCATCCGTTTGGCATACGAGATTGCTGGACAGCAGCCTCCTGAAAGAATTACAGCTCACTCTACTAGAGCGGTGGCTTCCACATGGGCTTTTAAAAATGATGCTTCTGTTGAACAGATTTGTAAGGCTGCGACTTGGTCTTCACTTCATACCTTTTCCACATTTTACAAATTTGATACTTTTGCTTCTTCGGAGGCTATTTTTGTGAGAAAAGTTCTTCAAGCAGTGGTGCCTTCTGTTTAGGCATCTGTCTTGTCCCTCCCGTTCATCCGTGTCCTGTAGCTTTGGTATTGTATCCCACAAGTAAAGGATGAATCCGTGGACTCGTCGTATCTTATAGAAAGGTAAATTTATGCTTACCTGATAAATTGATTTCTTCTATGATACGATGAGTCCACGGCCCGCCCTGTCAATTTAAGACAGATTATATTTTTTTGATTTAAAACTTCAGTCACCTCTGCACCTTTTAGTTTCTCCTTTTTCTTCCTGTACCTTCGGTCGACTGACTGGGGGGTGGAGTCAAGGGAGGAGCTATATAGACAGCTCTGCTGTGGTGCTCTTTGCCACTTCATGTTAGCAGGAGGATAATATCCCACAAGTAAAGGATGAATCCGTGGACTCGTCGTATCATAGAAGAAATCAATTTATCAGGTAAGCATAAATTTACTTTTTGTGTATTTTCTTTTTCCATAGGTATTTGATTCTGGATTTTTTTCACTTTTTATTTTTATTGAATCAATTTATTTTTATTCAATCAATTTTTTTACCACTAAGATGAACTATATTTGATAATCTACACACCACAAGGGACATATCTTCACCATCTGGCAAAATTGTCATTAATTTGATCATTTTTTCCATCAATTTGAACATTTTTTTCTATACACATTTGGGATATATTTTTTATATTATTTTTATTAAGGATTTTTCATTACAAATAAACAGTATACAAGGGATGACATAATACATGTGAGCACAATCAACAGTTAAGAGCATATTTGTACTTCCCATAAATCTGTCCTCATTTTAATCCCATCTCAAAACATTGTTGACCACTCTTGGGTCTATTATTTTATTACAGTTTCATTTAGTATGGGATATATGGAAAGGGAGCAAAGAAAAAGGAAAGGGGAGAAGAAAAGGGAAAACAGTTATTGAACTGGTATATTATAACAAAGGCTAATTGGGAGCCACAACCTAACGATTAATATGTAATTTTATCAACCAAAGAAGTAAACAAATCCTGCACAGTTTTTTGTCTCCTAGAGAATAAGTTGTGTTCTTGCTTCATAATTTGTTATAAGAAGATATTCTAGAGTAAATTGTGAATGTAGGTATGAGACCTGATTAATAAATAAGGCATGCCAGCTAGGTTCTGAGGCTGGTAGCTTTAGTGCCAGCTGTGTATATGTATAAAGAGTTTTGTGGTCTTATCATGGAATATATATAAGCTTTAAAGTGCCATAAAACAGGTTAAGATCTGTGCATATCCTAAAAGGGCTAATTAAGTAAAAATAGTTTGCATAAAAAATAGTTTAAAAATTGTTGGTATTTTAAAATAATTTTCAAAAATAAGCAAAAATACTTAAAATAGCAATGCTGTCTGGACACTGTGATCTACCCCTCTTATCATATGTTTAGATACAGGCTTTGTTTTCAACTGAGTTCACAGTTTCTAGGCCTGCCCAGCAGATAATCCCTATTCATTTGTGCATTTTACCAAAACAACAATGGATATAGCTACAGCCATAAAAGGAATTGTGTGTGGGGAGTTAGAGCTGTACAATTCAGAAACTTAAAAGAAATGGTTAAAGGGACAGTGTAGTCCAAAATAAACTTTCATGATTTAGATAGAGAATGTAATTTTAAACAAATTTCAAATTTACTTTTATCACCAATTTTGCTTTGTTCTTTTGGTATTCTTAGTTGAAAGCTAAACCAAGGAGGTTAATATGCTAATTTCTAAGCCTTTGAAGGCCGCCTCTTTCTTTTTGACAGTTTTTCACCACTCGAGGGTGATAGTTCATGTGTGTCATATAGATAACACTGTGCTCACGCACCTGGAGTTCAGGTGAGCCAGCTCTGGTTGGCTAAAATGGATGTCAGTCAAAAGAACTGAAATAAGGGGGCAGTTTGCAAAGGATTAGATACAAGGTAATTACAGAGGTAAAAAGTGTATTCATATAACTGTGTTGGTTGTGCAAAACTAGGGAATGGGTAATAAAGGGATTATCTATCTTTTTAAACAATAAACATTCTGGTGCAGACTGTCCCTTTAATGGCAAGTCACTGCAGTATAAATTTGCAGGTAAAGTAATTAATGTACATATAATTATATTTTGTGTCTATCTCAACTTGTTTTATGTCCCTTTAAGGACTTTTAGTTATAAAGAGTATGTGTAGCAATGCTGCCCTCTAATGGACTATGAAGAGATAAAGCATTTCGCTGAGGATGGACAGTTTATTTTGTGATTGGGGATAAGGTGGCTCCATATTATCGTGATATATTATTTATTCCCTCTCGTCGCTCCATACGCTAGCCACGAGTAAGGAGCTGAAATGTTGTTCGCCATCTTTATCATTAATATAACAAGCTACTTATTGTCCCATTACTTAAATGATTTGTATAAGGAACCATGTTTACTGTGCAGGCAACGCAAATTGTAATGCGCACCATACCTAAAGCTGCGTTAGGATAATTCTATAAAAGATTTTAACATGAGAATACATTTTTCAATATATATTTACAAACACATAATGTTAAAAAACATTCAAAGCAAATAATGAGTCTATGGGATTGGACTCTATATGGTTGCACCTACCATGTTATGTATGGATACCTAATGAATACAGGTGTGCTGGTCCCACCTTTGTGTTAAAAAACATTCAACCATTGGATCAAACTAGCAACTGTTTGTATCATTAAGTGATAAATTATTATTGTTCACGGGTACTTATTTTAAGGAGAATACAAGTTCTATTTATTTAATCAACCCCAGGACTTATGTAGCCGTAAAAGATAGAGTCTTCTATGATTAGGTTTAGTTATATATGTCAGTGGTGGACAGGAACTCACAGCAATCACAGGTGGTTTCTCAATAGGCTTATCTTTGTTCCCTTGCCAACGATGTAGGCCCTTAGATTGGTCGTAGGAGTCCTTGCAGGTGTCACTTTTGTTTAGAGTCCCGGATGGTAGGCATATCAATTTTTCAGCAGTAACCATTTAGGAGTCCCCCACTAACCCCCTCGCGGCTGCATTTTGTTTTAATTGTATATCCATCCTGGAAGATTTATTTTGTGCTCCCCAAGGAATGCCAGCCTGTTGTATTAAGTCCGTTATTATCAAGTCCTTTAATGGTATTGTGGAAGAGTCTCCCTGTGCCTCTGAAGCATAAGCACTAATTGATTGGCCTAACGGTAAAGTAGTTGTTGTCACCGTGAGTTGCGGGCTGAGTTGATGGCCCTTTGTTACGTTGTGTTGTATCTCCAGTGAGTCTTTATATGGTACGTTGGTTAGGGCATGTGCCAGGTTGTGGGTTTCAAGTATAGTGGATATCTTGGGTGCCAGGTATGTCTTTTTTGTAACTGTGTCCTTTTGGTAGCTCCCCCCAGACTCCCACACAGTCACTCTATGGCTCAGGTGTTCCTCTCTCCATGAGGGTTTAACTTGTGCGCCACAAGATACCCCGGCCTGTTGCCTCGTATTATGTGTAATTGAGTCCCTTATTGTAGGTTGAATAGAGTTTACCGGCACCTCCGTTATCACATCAGTATACTGTAAGCCACGTGGAGGAGTTAAGGCTATCTCCATGCGTTGCGGGCTTGTTTGGTGGTATTCTGTGTCCTGCTGTTTAGATTCAGATAGGTCCCCTGTTAATATGTGTGTCACTTGAGCAGTATATAGTTTGCTAAGAAAATAATCCGAAGGGGCTTTGTCGATAAGTCTCTAGCATAATGTCTCAAAACTGCACCAATTTTCGTTATTGCTGTCTTGGGGCTCTATATAACCAGTGGTAGCCATTTTAGCGGTAGTATGAAGACGCTCTGTGAACGATCTGATTTTATCTGTTCCGTCTTCAGCGTTGTATGAAGCTTGAAAAGGTCTTTGTAGAATTGTCGATATATTTGGTTGTAGCTAAGTACCTCGGATTACCGAGGGGGGAAGTGCCGCTTAAGATGGGCAGCCCAGCCCCCTAGGCCTCAAATGTCTGCGTCTGGGCTCCGGTATCAAAAATACAGCAAGACTTGCAGGGATTTTAAAGTCCCAGTGTTGTGTATCACTTCTGTGATGAAATTGGGTATTTCACTGTAATAACTCCTGTAATCGGCGGTTTAGTGGAGATTCCACAGGAGCTCTGAGAATTACATCCATTCAGGATCGCTGTGCAGACACGCCCCCCCCCCCCAACATCATTGTTTTTAATATACAGTATCTCACAAAAGTCAGTACACTCCTCATTTTTGTAAATATTTTATTATATCTTTTCATGTGACAACACAGGAAGAAATGACACTTTGCTACAATGTAAAGTAGTGAGGGTACAGCCTGTATAACAGTGTAAATTTGATGTCCCCTCAAAATAACTCAACACACAGCCATTAATGTCCAAGCTGTTGGCAACAAAAGTGAGTTCACACCTAAGTGGAAATGTGCAAATTGGGCCCAATTAGCCATTCACCCCCCCAGGTGTCATGTGACTTGTTAGTGTTACAAGGTCTCAGGTGTGAATGGGGAGCCAGTGTGTTACATTTCAGATGAGACCAAGATAAACTTATTTGGTTCAGATGGTGTCAAGCGTGTGTGGCGGCAACCAGGTGAGGAGTACAAAGACAAGTGTGTCTTGCCAGTCAAGCATGGTGGTGGGAGTGTCATGGTCTGGGCCTGCATGAGTGCTGCCAGCACTGGGGAGAACAGCTCATTGAGGGAACAATGAATGCCAACATGTACTATGACATACTAAAGCAGAACATTATCCCCTCCTTTCAAAGACTGGGCCACAGCGCAGTATTCCAACATAATATTAAAAAATCAGTGCACCAACAAAGGTGAAATGATGGGTGCTAATCTAAATAACTAGATCTTATCCAGACCAAGTGCAATATGACATCATAATATAGTGACATTAATGGAAAAAAAATTATATATATATATATATATATATATATATAAAACAACAAATACACTTGTTCGTGATTCGCAGGAAAGTCCCAAATGGAGTCAGGAACTCGAAAGTAAACAAAACACTTTTCTATGATGGTGCAGTGTAAGTCCAAAGTCCGGTCTGGATGTCCAACATACAGCTGATTCCTTGCTGTTGGAGTGGTGGCAGGCGGCTTCTTCAAAGCACTTGTTGGTGTCCCAAGGTGAAGAAATCTACAGAAATGAATGATACAAAAAAGAAGGCACCACCATAGTGCACAATCAGTGGCAAAAACACACCGTCCGAGCAAGTATTGCTATACTTACAGAATCCCAGACATTTGAGAAGTGTCACAAACGCCTCCTGGACTCTTAGGAGTCGTCCAGATAACTCTCGCTCTTTCCGATCAACTTGTTCTGAGTAGAATGTCCGTGTCGTACTGCTGCTTCACTTGGCTAACACCCACAGTGAATTTTGTGTTCTACCTGTGTACCACAGTGCTGTACTGATATCTGTCCGGATGCAACACACTCTATGTACACAGTAGATTTGCACTGGCCACAAGCTGAACAGTATTCCAACATGATAACGACCTCAAACACACCTCCAAGACGACCACTGCCTTGCTAAAGAAGCTGAGAGTAAAGGTGATGGACTGACCAATCATGTCTCCAGACCTAAACCCTATTGAGCATCTGTGGGGCATCCTCAAATGGAAGGTGAGGGAGCGCAAGGTCTCTAACATCCACCGGCTCCATGATGTCATCATGGAGGAGTGAAAGAGGACTCCAGTGGCAACCTGTGAAGCTCTGGTGAAATCCATGTACAAGAGGGTTAAGACAGTGCTGGAAAATAATGGTGGCCAACCAGAATAATGACACTTTGGGCCCAATTTGGACATTTCCACTTAGGAGTGCACTCACTTTTGTTGCCAACAGTTTAGACATTAATGGCTGTGTGTTGAGTTATTTTGAGGGGACAGCAAATTTACACTGTTATACAGGCTGTACACTCACTACTTTACATTGTAGCAAAGGGTAATTTTTTGTGTGTATTCACATGAAAAGATATAATAAAATATTTACAAAAATGTGAGGGGTGTACTCACTTTTGTGAGATACTGTAGCTATTTTATATATATTTTTTATAGGGTACCCTGTTTTGTTAACTTTTTCTAACTAATTTTAATGTTTAAATAAATGTTATATTTTATATATTGTATACAGTTATAATATAATTATACTTTCTATTCACGTTCTCACTTTTATTGCTTAGTATAGGGCACTCGGTATATTAGAGTGAGATAGAATAAATTGGTTTTAAATATTGCCTTTATGATATGGGTGTTCTTGGAGAGGGCTCTGACAACTTTTAATGTCTGAGAGATATAAGACAATACTTTATCAAATCCCTAAGCCTTAGTATTACAAATTTTCTATATTATTTTGAAAAAGTTATTAAATATTTTAACGTCACTGATGCTGAAAATAATTCTTGACTGTGTTCCAAGCATAAGCTGTATAGTGTGGCATCGAACCAGGTCAATGTAACTCTCTTTAACAATAAAAGCTGTTCTGCCACAATAACGCTATGATCCAGACCCTTTACAACACTGAATAGTATAACAGATATGGGTGTGAGATATTATATGAACTTCAAAAAAAACTAGTTATGGCAGGCGATCTCAGACTGCCATGTTTATCTGGATTATACCAGGTGTTTCATGGACAACTGCATTTTGGTGTACGGAGGTCCACCCTGGGCCCCTATGTAATCCAAAGCGATCAAAGAATGTTCCCAAAGCCTTATTCAAGGAATGTCCTGGGATTCTGCCAATATCTTCTTTCGGCTGTAGCGCCCCAAAGCCAGCAGCGATCTGTACAATGTTCCCAGGTACAAAGTGTGTCGCCAGCAACAGTGCATGATAAGGTAAAATATTTTTAACATGAATTAAAGGAGCAGTGTTATCTGGCATGTTAGGGATATGTCTTGCCTTTTGGAAAGTATTAGTGATGTTCTCTCGATATTGTCTTCCATTTGGGTTTTGTAACTGTGTTCCGGTGTTTTGCATGTTGTACTTCTGGAAGTAACGCAGTAGCGGGAGATCGCCTTATTCATCGTGCGGAGGGGGGGTGGGGGCAAACCCTTGTCGTGGCTGTGGGATCGTTAAGAGAGAGGTCTGGTTGAACATATGTTTATCTATTATTTTATAAGTGTCTTATGTGAGGATGTCAGAAAAGTACGGGGTAGCGGGCCCACCTTAAAAGGCACAGTCAAGTCCAAAAAAAAACTTTCATGATTCAAATAGGGCATGTCATTTTAAAAAACTTTCCAATTTACTTTTATCACCAATTTTACTTTGTTCTTTTAGTATTCTTAGTTGAAAGCTAAACCTAGGAGGTTCATATGCTAATTTCTTAGACCTTGAAGGCCGCCTCTAATTTGAATGCATTTTGACCACTAGAGGGCACAAGTTCATGTGTTTATAAAGATAACATTGAGCTCATGCACGTGAATTTACCGAGGAGTGAGCACTGAATGGCTAAAATGTAAGTCTGTCAAAAGAACTGAAATAGGGGGGGCGTCTGCAGTGGCTTAGATACATGGTAATTACAGAGGTAAAACGTGTATTATTATAACTGTGCTGGTTATACAAAACTGGGGAATGGGTAATTAAGGGATTATCTATCTTTTAAAACAACAAAAATTCTGGTATTGACTGTCCCTTTAAGTGCCGGGGTGTTGTTGTTTAGGTTGAATGATGAGCCAGGACCACTTCTATTTTCAATCTACACGTCATCATTAGGTTCCTAAATAAAGTCCCACGGGTTTCAATACCATTTGTATGCTGATGACACCCAAATCTATCTCTCTGCACCAGACCCACCTCCTTCCTTACTAACCCGTGTCACTAACTGTCTTTCTCATATATCATCTTGGATGTCCTCTCACTTCCTTAAGATAAATCTCTCTAAAACTGAACTCCTTATTTTTCCCCCTTCCTCCAAAATCTCCAACCCCCAATTTTCTATAACTGTTGATAATTCCATCATTACCCCTACCCTGCATGCCCAGTGTCTTGGGGTCACACTTGACTCTGCCACTTCCACCTTAAAAACATCTCTAAAATTAGACATTTTCTTACACAAGACACAAATAAGATTTTAATCCACTCTCTGATCCCGCCTTGACTATTGCAACTCTGTCCTCTCTGGTCTCCCTAGCTGCTGTCTAGCTCCTTTACAATCCATAATGAATGCTTCTGTCAGGTTCATCTTCCTTACATGTCGCTCTTCATCTGCTGCACCTCTCTGCCAATCCCTTCACTGGCTTCCTCTTGCCTCCAGGATTAAACACAAAATCCTCACTCTGACATACAAAGCCCTCAACTGCACTGGTCCCCCCTACATCTCAGACCTGGTCTCCAGATACTCTCCCTCCCATCCCCTTCGCTCTGCTCACGATCTGCTACTCTCCTCCTCTTTTGTAACTTCCTCACATTCTAGTTTACAGGACTTCTCCAGACTGGCTCCCATCTTGTGAAACTCCCTGCCTCGCTCCACAAGACTCTCCCCTAGTTCTAACAGCTTCAAGCGCTCCCTAAAGACTCTACTATTCAGGGATGCATACAACCTACACTAACCTTTCCTAACTCCATTGCTTTCCCCTTGAACCCCTTAGAATGTAAGCCTATGAGCCCAGCTGTTTGTAGATCGCCTTTATAAGAGCCGACAACAGTGCAACTCTCTGCAGGGCCCTCTACTCATTTGATCCCTGTAAATGTTATCTTGTATACCGCCTATGCTCATAGCGCTGCGGAATCTGTTGGCACTCTACAAATACCTGATAATAGTAATAATAATAACAGGACCAGCTTCAGGGAGGGTGTTTCTGACATGTTTTACAGCACTGACGACAAGAGGTATTCCAGACAGATCTGTTTTTTTTTTTTTAATCTCCAGCAGTGTCTGGGTGAAGATGCGCACTTCACGGTTTGCATCCATGGTCTCATGTCCTTGTGGGACATCTCAAGAGACTTGTTTATCAACCTCGATCTGGGTAACTTGTACAGAACCAGTAGTAGGATTTGTATTGAAGCCTCCCATGTTGGCTGTGTGGCATAGCTTGGAAAGATATTATGCCGTCGATGTGTGAGGGTATTATGACCCGAGATCCTATGTCCTTTGCAATGTAGAGGTTTAATTGCAATCCAAAGGGGCTCTTTCCAGCAGAGATTGCATCCATTCCTCGAATCACATAAGATGTTGATCATAGTGTCTCTGTAGGCTTATTTTCCGCATGCTAGCCATCCTTATGGGAATTAATGTCAAAACTGAGAGTTTAAGTTAATTTGTAGGGTCGAACAATAAAGTCCAGTTAAGGCTAAGTACCTCGGCACGCCAAGGGGAAAGCGTGGCCTACTGTGATCGCCGCTCTAGGCCTTTGTCGTCCGATCTTGGGCTCCGGCTTCAAGAATACAGCTTATATAGTTGTAGAGAGCCCCCCACAATATAGAATAATGAAATGGTGTATTGATTAGGAAATCTTGTTGTAAGATGCTTCTAATAAATTCTTCTAAAGCTCATAGAAGTCCCTCAGCTCACGATCGCTGTATGGACATGCCCCCCTATATTTATATTTTACTTCAATGTTGCTGAAATTAAAAATACATTTACATTCTTTTTCAGTTTCTTTCTAATTCCCAATTGTCTTTTTCCATCATCCTCTTGAATATCATTTTTGCAATTTTAATTAGACGGTGAATCTTTGGTTTTTAATTGATTTTCCATTCTTTTTTTTCCCCCTCCAATTCTAAAAAATGTGCCATAGCTTGATCAGAAGTTAATTTGTCCTTCTTTTCATTCTGGGGTTCATTTGTAAAAATCACTGTCAAAGTTCTATTTCCTCTATGGGATGTTATTATTTAATCTCGGTCTCTTTTCCTCCATCCATTAAAAGGTACATTGTACAATTTTTCCCCTTTAATGTGTTCCCAATGGTCTATTTTATTTGTTAGAGTGCATTTATTTGCAACAAGCTCATTTAATCTTTATTTGCTATTTTAAATAACTATTTTTGTCTGTTGTAACCCAACCTTGTCAGGGTTTTTTCCCTGTTTTATTTGCCATGTGCTGCTGGCAGCCATTTTACTCACCTCTCTTGCTGTCTGGTGCATATTGTGTGATGCTGCTCATTTCCTGCACTTCCTTTTATGGCCAGACTGGTGTACATCATCCGTGTGAGACAGGATGCAGTCTCAGAATTGTGATGTCATCACTTATTATTTAAAGGGCCTCTGTTCACTATGCTTTGCACTTGCATTGTCTCAGACCTGTTTGTGAGAGCTCCTGTGTATTACCTGGCTGTCTGACGTCCCTCCTGGTTCCTGATCCCTGGCTTGTTCCTGACTCTGCTGTTCTCCTTGTTCCTGATTCCGGCTCGTCTGACTACTCGCTTTGGCTCCTGACTTGGCTTGTCTGACTACCAGCTCTGGTTTTGATTCCTGGCTTGTTATTTGACTTGTGGACTTTTTATTATTTTTTGCTATTAATAAAGGTGTGATTATTTTTGCACTTCTCGTCTCAGTCTGATTCCTGGCACCCTGACATTACGCAAAGGCCATGAATCCTGATGGTGCTAATAATCCACCTTTACCTGCCATCATTTCCAGGATGGATTTACAGGATCACCGCTTGGATCAATTTGCACTAGCCCTGCAAACCCTGCTGACTCGCACTGCACATTTGGACCAAAGTGTCCCGCAAGTTATGGCTGCTCCTATTTCCGCTGCTCCTGTACCTCAGCGTTATGGAGGCGATCCTAATCAGTGCAGAGCATTTTTGAACCAGGTGGGCATTTACTTTGAGATGTTACCTCAGGCGTTTCCCTCTGACAGAGCTAAGGTGGGATTTCTCATCTCGTTACTCTCTGGCACAGCTCTTGCCTTGGCTAATCTCTTGTGGGAGACTAATAAACCTGTGATTTCAAATTACCCTGAATTTGTGGCCTCCTTTCGAAGGGTATTTGATGTTCCGGCTCGCTCCTCCTCTGCTGCTAAACGACTCATGTCCATTCAGCAAGGTACAAGATCTGTTGCTCAGTATGCCATTGAGTTCCGTACGCTTGCCGCAGAGGTAGATTGGAACAATGAAGCCCTTGTTGCCGCCTTCTTTCATGGGCTCTCTGAAGCGATTAAAGACGAAGTTGCTGACAGAGATTTACTAGAAGTTCTCGAGGCATTGGTGTCTTTTTTAATTCTAATTGATATCAGACTAAGTGAGAGGCCCTCTTTCAAGGAGCGCTTGCGGAAGCCTCCTGTTCCGTTGTCTCCTACGTGTTCGTTCCCACCCATGCCTCCCTCTCCTCCCATGCCTCCTGGTCCTGAGTCACCAGGTACTGCTGAGCTGATGCAGTTGGGATTCACGCATCTCTCCGCGGCGGAGAGGGACTTTAGGAGGAGGGAGGGGCTCTGCCTCTATTGTGGGTTACAGGTCCACCTTTTGAAGTCTTGTCCTACACGGCCGGGAAACGCTCACACCTAAGGTCCTGTCGGGGGCAGACTTTGGGTGGTTTATCCTTGTCCCCGAAACCGCTAAAGGAGAAACCTTTGGTCATGGTTGTCCTTTCCTGGGTGGACTCCTCCATAGTGACCCAGGCTCTTGCTGACTCCGGTACTGCGGGCTATTTCATTGACAGTGCTTTTGTATCAAAGCACTCCATTCCTGTTTTGCCTCGCTCCGTTCCGCTTGCTATTGAGACCATTGATGGCAAGCCCCTTCAGCCCGCACTCGTTACTCATGAAACTGCTCCCTTATCCATGGCTGTTGGGGCTCTCCATTTTGAAACCCTTTAGTTTCAGGTGATAAACTCTCCGCATTTTCCGGTTGTTCTGGGTTATCCCTGGCTCCAAAAGCACAAACCCAGTCTCGACTGGCGCAAGTCCGAAATTTTGTCGTGGTCTCTGCAATGTATTTCCACTTGTCTTCGGAAACCAGTTAAAGTCTTGAGCACTTCGTCTGTATTTCAATTGCCAGAGGAGTACCGAGAGTTCCTAGACGTTTTTGACAAGGTGCGTGCCGGTACGTTGCCTCCTCACCAGTCTTACGATTGTGCCATAGACCTGCAACCCGGAGCCATTCCTCCTCGGGGCCGGGTTTACCCTCTGTTGCGGAAAATTGTGCTATGGAGGAGTATGTTGCCGATGCTCTGTCGCGGGGGATCATCCGCAAATCCTGCTCTCCTGCAGGGGCTGGCTTCTTCTTTGTGAAGAAAAAGGGTGGCGAGTTAAGACCATGCATCGATTATAGGGGTCTTAATCATCTTACCATTAAGAATGCTTACCCTATTCCGCTCATTACGGAACTCAAGGGAGCTACGATCTTTACTAAACTTGATTTGAGAGGAGCGTACAATCTCGTTAGGATCAAGGAGGGTCACAAATGGAAAACAGCATTTAACATCAGGAGCGGTCATTATGAGTATCTTGTAATGCCCTTTAGCCTATGTAATGCTCCTGCTGTTTTCCAGGAATTTAATAATGATGTCCTACGAGATATGTTGCAACAGTGTGTTGTGGTGTACTTAGATGACATCCTCATACACTCACCCACACTTGATGCTCATCGTTCTGATGTTACACGGGTTCTTCAGAGACTACGTGAGAACGGCCTGTTTTGTAAACTCGAGAAATGTGAGTTCCATCAGACTCAAGTAACCTTCCTAGGTTATGTTATCTCCGTTGCAGGGTTCTCCATGGATCCTGACAAGTTATCTGCAGTTCTGCAGTGGCCTCGCCCAGTTGGTCTTCGGTCTATTCAACGTTTTTTGGGGTTCACCAATTACTATAGGAAGTTTATTAAAAACTTTTCTTCCTTGGTCAAACCTATCACAGACATGACTTATAAAGAGAATGATCCACTCCATTGGTCACCTACCGCCATTAAGGCCTTTGATAGTCTTAAGACTGCCTTTGCTGCCGCTGCAGTTCTGGCTAATCCTAACCCTGTCCTGCCTTTCGTTCTTGAGGTTGATGCGTCTGAGACTGGTGTAGGTGCCCTCTTGTCTCAACGTCCTATGCCTGACGGTTCCTTGCATCCGTGTGGTTTCTTATCTAAGAAGTTGTCTCCAGCGGAGTGCAATTATGAAATTGGCGACAGGGAATTACTGGCCATAATTTTGGCACTCAAGAAATGGAGGCATCTTCTTGAGGGTACTAGCATGCCAGTGCTCATTCTTACTGACCACAAGAATTTAACTTAACTATCCTAAAGCCGCAGGTCACCCAGACAAGAACCAAATGATTTGGTCTGTCACTCGACAATTCTGGTGGCCAGGTCATCGTACTGATGTTGCTGCGTATGTTGCCTCCTGCTCAGTTTGTGCACAGAATAAGACTCCTCAACGTCTTCCTGTGGGTCTTCTTCAACCTATTGCTAATGGTGAGCGTCCTTGGACACATCTTTCCATGGAATTCATTGTTGAGCTCCCTGTTTCCAATGGCAATACTGTTATCTTTATGGTGGTTGACCGTTTTTCTAAAATGTCATATTGCATTCCCTTGAAGAAGTTGCCTACCGCTCAGGAGCTTGCTTCAATTTTTGCCCGGGAGGTCTTCTGTTTACATGGGTTACCCAAGGAGATAGTGTCGGACCGGGGTAGCCAGTTTTTCTCCAGATTTTGGAGTTCCTTTTGTGCTCAAATGGGGATCCAGCTTTCCTTCTCCTTGGCATATCACCCTCAATACAATGGGGCTGCGGAACGGTCTAATCAAGCAGTGTTTGCTCGTAATAGTGCTATTAATGCTTCCTCCAAGTTATCCCCGTTCATGGCGAATCATGGGTTTCAACCATCCTTGTTGCCCGATTCATTCATGTCTCAGGGTATTCCGGCTTTGGAGGAGCATCTCCGGCAACTCCGTTCCACGTGAGTGCAGATTCAGGATTGCCTTCATCGTTCTATGCAGCGCCAAAAGTTCCAGGCTGATCGTAGGCGTCTGCCAGCGCCTTCCTACCAGGTTGGTGAGAGAGTTTGGCTGTCCTCCTGCAACTTAAATCTTTGTGTGCCTTCCAATAAACTGGCTCCTCGTTATGTTGGTCCTTTTTGAATACTCCGACGGGTCAATCCTGTGGCCTACGCTCTCGACCTTCCTCCTGCAATGCGCATCTCCAATGTTTTTCATGTCTCACTCTTGAAACCATTAGTTTGTAATCGGTTTACCATTGTGTTGCCTCGTCCCCGTCCTATCTTTGTTGACAACCATGAGGAGTATGAGGTCAGCAGCATTATTGACTCTCGTATGTCCAGGGGCTGCATACAGTATTTGGTTCACTGGAGGGGCTACGGTCTGGAGGAGCGTTCTTGGGTTCCCTCCTTTGATGTTCATGCTCCCGCCCTCCTCCGTGCCTTCCATGCCCATTTCCCCAATAAGCCTTTTGTCCTCCCGCGGGGGAGGGGTCGTTGAGGGGAGGGTATTGTCAGTTTTTTTTTCCCTGTTTTGTTTGCCATGTGCTGCTGGCAGTCATTTTACTCACCTCTCTTGCTGTCTGGTGCATACTGTGTGATGCTGCTCATTACCTGCACTTCCTTTTATGGCCAGACTGGTGTACATCATCCATGTGAGACAGGATGCAGTCTCAGAATTGTGATGTCATCACTTATTATTTAAAGGGCCTCTGTTCAGTATGCTTTGCCCTTGCGTTGTCTCAGACCTGTTTGTGAGAGCTCCTGTGTATTACCTGGCTGTCTGACATCCCTCCTGGTTCCGGATCTCTGGCTTGTTCGTGACTCTGCTGTTCTCCTGATTCCGGGTCGTCTGACTATTTGCTTTGGCTCCTGACTCGGCTCGTCTGACTACCAGCTCTGGTTTTGATTCCTGGCTTGTTATTTGACTTGTGTAATTTTTATTATTTTTTGCTATTAATAAAGGTGTGATTATGTTTACACTTATCATCACAGTCTGATTCCTGGCACCCTGACAAACCTATACTGAAAATATGAGTAGCAAATGTTTTTCTCTGTAAAAAAGCTATGCAAAGAGAAGACAATAACACTATAGACTAGGGAGTATAAGGGAGATATTTTGTATGTGAAATAGCTGCTTGTGCTTATAAATAGAAAAATAGATATTGACGGCAGATAAGAGCCATAGGCCCAGCAAGTCTGCCCGATATTACCTAACAGTATAAACTTATCTAGTTCGTAGGATAGCCTTATACTTGTCCCATGCATTTTTAAAGTCCCCCACAGTGTTTGTCGCTACTACCTCTTGAGGAAGTTTATTCCATAAATCAATCACTCTGTAAAGAAGTTCTTCCTCAAATTACTCCTGAATCTACTACCCTTTAGCTTGAGATCATGACCCCTTGTTCTTGAATTTTCCATTTTATGTAAAATACCCACATTTACTAAGCCCTTTAACATACTTGAAAGTTGCTATCATATCACCTCTTTCCCTTATTTCCTCTAAGCTATACATATTTAGGTCATTGAGCCTATCCTGGTAAGTTTTATTTTTTAGACCATGTACCATTTTGGTAGCCCTCCTTTGCACAGATTCAAGTTTGTTAACATCCTTCTGATGATATGGCCTCCAGAACTGCACACAATACTCAAGATGAGGCCTAACTAATGATCTATAAAGTGGCATAATAACCTTACTATTTCTGCTGCAAATACCTCTACCAATACATCTAAGCATTCTGCTAGCCTTACTCGCTGCATTACTACATTGTTTACTAAGTTTTAAATCATCTGAAATAATAATTCAACCCCTAGACATAATTAGGTTTTCAATAATGAACATAAATAACATTAGCAGGCCTGCTTTACTTGTAGGCTCAGCCCATTTTTATGGGAATGTCCTAGGTTATGGTTTTAATTAGAGAAAACAGCCATTTCACATACAGAAATAAACATGAAGGTACAATTCACCATACATTTAAAAGGTATAGAAAACAAATTACCTAATTCACATATGTATTTGTTCATTAATAAACCAGCATCATCTCAATGTGTGAAATCCGAAAATCGCAAGTATATTAAAATCCTACTGTTATTCGTTGCAAATAGTTCACTACTGCAGAGTCTGTTTCTCCGTTTACTAAATGTGTAATTATTCCCTCCACGATTTCTAGCCAATCACATTTTACTTCCTATTCAGCCCCTTTGCTCTCATGAATATTATTCCCCAACTATGTTTTCTTGATGGGCGTTATTTTTTGTCCTTATTAACATAATACGTAATGATGGGCGCATCAACCAAAAATTGAATGACATGAGATAGATATAATATAATATAATATATTTTAGTTGGGATCGATTCAGATATATATATATATATATATATATATATATATATAATATATATATATATATATATATCTGAATATATTATATATATATATATTATATACATAAAATCAATCATTTGAAAATTTAAATTTCATGTTATCATTTCAATTGTTATAAAAAAATATTGTGATATGTTTTACAGAATACTTCAGACATCGTAATTAGATTGTTTTTAGGGTCACATAGAATGATCGTTATTAACTTTATAAATCCTTATATATATATTCAATAACAATGAATTAAACTCACCTTCAAATCTCAAAATAAGGATGATGAAGAAAAATTGCTTTTCTAAGCAGTAGATTGTAGAGATTGATGTGCCACAACTGTTTTTTGTATCGCCACAGAGTAGAATAGAGACATCACTAAGAGGGAGTAACAACAGTGCAATGTACCGCCCCTTAATCCGGCCCCTCATTCAGATTACGCACACATTGTAACGCCCAGCATGGAACTACTTTGGAAATACTGTGACGTTACAGGCATACGGACAAATATGTGCATGCTCAAGTGGCCATATTTAGAAGTTCCGATATGTGCGTACGACCGCATAGATTGGATAGAAAACGGTAAGATCTGGAGTTTTTTGCAAATAAAGGTAATTAAATTAAAAAGCGATATAAATCCTATATAATAAAAAGCCAAGTGTGTTTGTCCGAAGCTGTCATGCGCAGTAGAGACTGCACGCGAGGACAAACACACCTGGCCTTCCAACTGACCTGGCGTGTGGTAGAGTGGGAGTGGCCGGCAAATGTTATGTGGGCATGGCCGGAACGGGTGCGACGTGGAAGGGGCCCGGGCGTGATGCCGGCGGGGCCAGGTGCCGGGGCCGACAGAGAGCTCTAAAGAGGGGGGATAGAGAGAGCAGAAGAGGGGGGATAAAGAGAGGAAGAGAGACAGCAAAAGAGAGGGGGGGGGGGAGAGACAGCAAAAGAGAGGGGTGAGAGCACAAAAGAGAAGGGGGAGAGAGCACAAAAGAGATGGGGGAAGAGAGAGAGCAAAAGAGAGGGAGAGAGACAGCAAAAGAGGGGGAGAGAGAGTGCAAAAGAGAGGGAGAGAGACAGCAAAAGAGGGGGAGATAGACAGCAAAAGAGGGGAGAGAGAGCAAAAGAGAGGGGGAGAGAGAGAGCAAAAGAGATGGGGGAGAGAGAGAGAGCAAAAGAGAGGAGGGAGAGAGAGAGCAAAAGAGAGCGGGGGAGAGAGAGCAAAAGAGAGGGGGGGGAGAGAGCAAAAGAGAGGGGGGAGAGAGAGAGACAGCAAAAGAGAGGGAGGAGAGAGAGAGCAAAAGAGAGGGGTGAGAGAGAGAGCAAAAGAGAGGGGAGAGAGAGCAAAATAGAGGGGGGAGAGAGCAAAATAGAGGGGGGAGAGAGAGAGAGCAAAAGAGAGGGGGGAGAGAGAGAGAGAGCAAAATAGAGGGGGAGAGAGCAAAATAATAATTCAACCCCTAGACATAATTAGGTTTTCAATAATGAACATAAATAACATTAGCAGGCCTGCTTTACTTGTAGGCTCAGCCCATTTTTATGGGAATGTCCTAGGTTATGGTTTTAATTAGAGAAAACAGCCATTTCACATACAGAAATAAACATGAAGGTACAATTCACCATACATTTAAAAGGTATAGAAAACAAATTACCTAATTCACATATGTATTTGTTCATTAATAAACCAGCATCATCTCAATGTGTGAAATCCGAAAATCGCAAGTATATTAAAATCCTACTGTTATTCGTTGCAAATAGTTCACTACTGCAGAGTCTGTTTCTCCGTTTACTAAATGTGTAATTATTCCCTCCACGATTTCTAGCCAATCACATTTTACTTCCTATTCAGCCCCTTTGCTCTCATGAATATTATTCCCCAACTATGTTTTCTTGATGGGTGTTATTTTTTGTCCTTATTAACATAATACGTAATGATGGGCGCATCAACCAAAAATTGAATGACATGAGATAGATATAATATAATATAATATATTTTAGTTGGGATCGATTCAGATATATATAATATATATATATATATATATATATATATATATATATAAATATATTATATATATATATTATATACATAAAATCAATCATTTGAAAATTTAAATTTCATGTTATCATTTCAATTGTTATAAAAAAATATTGTGATATGTTTTACAGAATACTTCAGACATCGTAATTAGATTGTTTTTAGGGTCACATAGAATGATTGTTATTAACTTTATAAATCCTTATATATATATTCAATAACAATGAATTAAACTCACCTTCAAATCTCAAAATAAGGATGATGAAGAAAAATTGCTTTTCTAAGCAGTAGATTGTAGAGATTGATATGCCACAACTGTTTTTTGTATCGCCACAGAGTAGAATAGAGACATCACTAAGAGGGAGTAACAACAGTGCAATGTACCGCCCCTTAACCCGGCCCCTCATTCAGATTACGCGCACATTGTAACGCCCAGCATGGAACTACTTTGGAAATACTGTGACGTTACAGGCATACGGACAAATATATGCATGCTCAAGTGGCCATATTTAGAAGTTCCGATATGTGCGTACGACCGCATAGATTGGATAGAAAACGGTAAGATCTGGAGTTTTTTGCAAATAAAGGTAATTATATTAAAAAGCGATATAAATCCTATATAATAAAAAGCCAAGTGTGTTTGTCCGAAGATGTCATGCGCAGTAGAGACTGCACGCGAGGACAAACACACCTGGCCTTCCAACTGACCTGGCGTGTGGTAGAGTGGGAGTGGCCGGCAAATGTTATGTGGGCGTGGCCAGAATGGGTGCGACGTGGAAGGGGCCCGGGCGTGATGCGGGCGGGGCCAGGTGCCGGGGCCGACAGAGAGCTCTAAAGAGGGGGGATAGAGAGAGCAGAAGAGGGGGGTTAAAGAGAGGAAGAGAGAAAGCAAAAGAGAGGGGGGGGGAGAGAGACAGCAAAAGAGAGGGGGTGAGAGCACAAAAGAGAAGGGGGAGAGAGCACAAAAGAGATGGGGGAAGAGAGAGAGCAAAAGAGAGGGAGAGAGACAGCAAAAGAGGGGGAGAGAGAGCGCAAAAGAGAGGGAGAGAGACAGCAAAAGAGGGGGAGAGAGACAGCAAAAGAGGGGAGAGAGAGCAAAAGAGAGGGGGAGAGAGAGAGCAAAAGAGATGGGGGAGAGAGAGAGAGCAAAAGTGAGCGGGGGAGAGAGCAAAAGAGAGGGGGGAGAGAGAGAGCAAAAGAGAGGGAGGAGAGAGAGAGCAAAAGAGAGGGGCGAGAGAGAGAGCAAAAGAGAGGGGGGAGAGAGAGAGAGCAAAAGAGAGGGGGGAGAGAGAGAGAGCAAAAGAGAGGGGGGAGAGAGAGAGAGAGCAAAAGAGAGGGGGAGAGAGCAAAAGAGAAGGGGGGGAGAGAGAGAGCAAAAGAGAGGGGGGAGAGAGAGCAAAAGAGAGGGGGGAGAGAGAGAGCAAAAGAGAGGGGGGAGAGAGCAAAAGAGAGGGGGGAGAGAGCAAAAGAGAGGGGAGAGAGCAAAAGAGAGGGGAGAGAGCAAAAGAGAGGGGGGGAGAGCAAAAGAGAGGGGGGGAGAGCAAAAGAGAGGGGGGGAGAGCAAAAGAGATCGGGGAGGGAGAGCAAAAGAGATCGGGGAGGGAGAGCAAAAGAGAGGGGGGAGGGAGAGCAAAAGAGAGGGGGGGGAGAGAGCAAAAGAGAGGGGGAGGGAGAGCAAAAGAGAGGGGGGGGAGAGCAAAAGAGAGGGGGGGAGAGCAAAAGAGATCGGGGAGGGAGAGCAAAAGAGATCGGGGAGGGAGAGCAAAAGAGAGGGGGGAGGGAGAGCAAAAGAGAGGGGGGGAGAGAGCAAAAGAGAGGGGGAGGGAGAGCAAAAGAGAGGGGGGGGAGAGCAAAAGAGAGTGGGGGGAGAGCAAAAGAGAGTGGGGGGAGAGCAAAAGAGAGGGGGGGAGAGAGCAAAAGAGAGGGAGGGAGAGAGTAAAAGAGAGGGGGGAGAGAGTAAAAGAGAGGGGGGAGAGAGTAAAAGAGAGGGGGGAGAGAGTAAAAGATAGGGGGGGGAGAGCAAAAGAGAGGGGGGAGAGAGCAAAAGAGAGGGGGGGAGAGAGCAAAAGAGGGGGGGGGAGAGTGCAAAAGAGAGGGGGGGAGCAAAAGAGAGGGGGGGAGCAAAAGAGAGGGGGGGGAGCAAAAGAGAGAGGGAGAGCGAGCAAAAGATAGGGGGAGAGAGAGAGCAAAAGAGAGGGGAGAGAGCAAAAGAGAGGGGAGAGAGAGAGCAAAAGAGAGGGGAGAGAGAGAGAGCAAAAGAGAGGGGAGAGAGAGCAAAAGAGAGGGGAGAGAGAGCAAAAGAGAGGGGGGAGAGAGAGAGCAAAAGAGAGGGGGGAGAGAGCAAAAGAGAGGGGGGAGAGAGCAAAAGAGAGGGGAGAGAGCAAAAGAGAGGGGAGAGAGCAAAAGAGAGGGGAGAGAGCAAAAGAGAGGGGGGGGAGAGCAAAAGAGAGGGGGGGAGAGCAAAAGAGAGGGGGGGAGAGCAAAAGAGATCGGGGAGGGAGAGCAAAAGAGATCGGGGAGGGAGAGCAAAAGAGAGGGGGGAGGGAGAGCAAAAGAGAGGGGGGGGAGAGAGCAAAAGAGAGGGGGAGGGAGAGCAAAAGAGAGGGGAGGGAGAGCAAAAGAGAGGGGGGGAGAGCAAAAGAGAGTGGGGGGAGAGCAAAAGAGAGGGGGGAGAGAGCAAAAGAGAGGGAGGGAGAGAGTAAAAGAGAGGGGGGAGAGAGTAAAAGAGAGGGGGGAGAGAGTAAAAGAGAGGGGGGAGAGAGTAAAAGATAGGGGGGGGAGAGCAAAAGAGAGGGGGGAGAGAGCAAAAGAGAGGGGGGGGAGAGAGCAAAAGAGGGGGGGGGAGAGTGCAAAAGAGAGGGGGGGAGCAAAAGAGAGGGGGGGAGCAAAAGAGAGGGGGGGAGCAAAAGAGAGGGGGGGAGCAAAAGAGAGAGGGAGAGCGAGCAAAAGATAGGGGGAGAGAGAGAGCAAAAGAGAGGGGAGAGAGCAAAAGAGAGGGGAGAGAGAGAGCAAAAGAGAGGGGAGAGAGAGAGAGCAAAAGAGAGGGGAGAGAGAGCAAAAGAGAGGGGAGAAAGAGAGAGCAAAAGAGAGGGGAGAAAAAGAGAGAGCAAAAGAGAGGGGCGATAGAGAGAGAGAGCAAGGGGTGGGACTGCTGTACTGCAAAAAATGGCCCGTGTACATGGGCTTTAGGACTAGCATGTAATAAATGTCTATGGCAATATAACCTGTCAGAAAAAATGCTGCACGATTAAATGAAGATAATTTTCGAGTTTACTATACCTTTAACGGACCAGTCAACACAGCACAAAACCAAAAAAATAAAACCAAAATAAATATACAGCCACATAGATGATTATGTGTACTGTATAATGTATAAATATGAGCATTCTAAATAAAAACTAAAATAGTAAATTTATTATAAAACTTACTTTTCTTCTGTCTGTTTTACCAATTGCTCTGAGGCTTGACCACCTCCCACATCTGCAGATGGCATAACTAGTTAATTGTATAAAGAGTGTCCCTTTAATTTCTCTGACTTCCTATTGTCCTTGTTAGTTTTGTTTTTTGTAGTGAGGGATCTTCCTTCACTGTTTTTTTTTTTAAATAGTTACTTCTTTAATTTGATTCTCAGGTTTCTCTGTTGTTTAGCAGTGAAAAATCTGAACACATTTTCTTTTTTTTCAGAGAGGTTACTATGTTGATGTTGAGAATGGTCTCATCTTTATCCTGAATGCAGAAGTATTGTTTACTGAATACATTTCTGAAATTCACAAATTACAAACTGAAACTGATATATTTTACACTATAGTACCTATACTGTGCATTTCTTTGTGGGTTGTAGATTTCTGAATTGGTTTCCACAACATAATTTTAACTTTGTTTATAGAAATGTTCTGTAAAGTTGTGCAGATACATTTTATATTTATATAATAAAAAAAATAACAGTTTGTAACTTTGTATTATGCTGTTTCCAAACTGGGGTAGATGGCGCCAGTTGAGTAATAAAAAAAAACATTGCACTTCGGGAATTTGAGTTTTCTTCTGTTAGTACAAATACTAACAGTTACAAGCTTCCTAACTCTTATTTGATTCTACTGGGATCTGTAGTCATAGTCTTAACTACAACGCCCTCTATGTACGTTCTCGTAGTCTCAAAGAACTGCAACTCCCGTGATGCTTTGCACCCGATGTCTACCGAAGGCTCTTCACTACACTGGCTGCGGAAGGGCTGGCAAGATGGCGGCATCGGGGGCCAGCGGGCCGGGTTCGGCCTCTAACCCACGCAAGTTCAGCGAAAAGATAGCGTTACAGAGACAGAGGCAGGCTGAGGAGACGGCGGCATTCGAGGAGGTCATGATGGATATTGGCTCAACCAGGGTACTATGAGGGGGCGATAATGCCACCTGTCACAGATATAGGGGGGGGCTGCTGTAGTGTCAAATGATGTTGGTATAGTGATGTAACTGTCATAAGCTTTATTTTGCATATGTATATTATCTGTCTCAACTTGTCATTGCTCAATAATATCAGTGTGTACTATTCCACACATGTAATTGCAAGTTATATTACCACCCAGCATGACACTGACACTGGGTGTGTTAGAACGTGTCCAGTTTGTTTTTGCACTTAACATATAAGCCCCAGGTACGTGCTAGCTATTGCACGTTTCCATCATGCCTCAATGTCACTACACAGAGAATGTGCTGTTTTTTTGTTACGCTGTCAAGTTACTATCCTAAGCACTCTGCAAATTTACACGGAGTGTGGTAGCAATGACAGGTCACTGTCAGATACTGACAATACTGTGCACTTTTTTCATTTCATAAACATGTATTATTTAATTCATACCCCAAGCTTGTGTTTAGTACACTCCTGTGCTCTATAAGACCCCTTATATTGTTTACACATATGATGCTGTTTTTGCCCACTAATGTGTCGCTCACAGGCTTTGCCATGTGTTTGTGTTATGCCAGTGCTACAGGTTGTGTAATAACACAGTTATATCATTGCAATGTTACAGGCTATGCTATTACAGTTATTACAGTTTTCAGGGCATTCTAGCCAGAGGTCATTAAATATTTATAGCAACCCACTGTCACAGGCTGTTATTATATTTTCTATCATGTTTGTGTCACAGTATGTCATAATACATGTCATAGTACTCTCTGAGCCTTTGTTGATCACTTTGTAGGTAGTGGGTGAGTTGTGACTTCATACATGTCGTGCAGTGGTATTACATGTATCTATCATGAGCCTGTCAGACTATATTTAGCTGTTTTTTTATATTACATGGCCACATACTTTGTTGCTATGCACTCTTGTTATTAGTTATTGCCATTTATATTATGGCTCTGCATTACAGTCTATGTTAAGAACTAGTAGCACAGGATTTCTTATTGTAAAGTGCCTTTCATATGCTGTACTAAGCAGATAATTCACTTGGTTAACTTGCCTCTTACTAATGGCATGCAAGTAAGCATTTTTGTCATGACACTGTTCACAGGAAGTGAAATAACCCACCTGTATCATGGTAATAAGTTACTGGCTTCTTCATACATAATCAGTGTTCTCCACAGGATATGTTGCCAGCCAGGTGGCATTTTTAAGTAGCCGGGTGGCATTAGGAAGTAGCCGAGTGGGGGGCAGTATAATATTTTCTAATATTATACAATTTTTAGCTATCCAAATCACAAATTAATTGCATAAATATATTTAAAGGGATAGTCAACACCGATGCAACTTCACTCCATACCTTAGATCAGGAATAGAAGATGCAGCTGCACCGCATCTCATGTTGACAAGGTATAGAGTTAAGTTACATCGAGTGTTGACTGTCCCTTTAATGATAATTTGTGCAATAAAAATTTAACATTTTTAATACTGGCTAATTTTTAGGTTAATATAGTCTAAAATTTTAGCCGGGTGGTCAGTAAAAACAGCCGGGCGGTGCACCTGCTAAAAATGTCCTGGGGAGAACACTGATAATGATGTTCTCCTTTGTTTGTAAATCCACAAATGTATATCAAAATAACAAACGTTTGTCACATGTGTCATAAACTGTAAGCTGGTATATTATGGTGTGTGTTTTTAAACAGTAGGTCACAAGATGTGTTATCATATACACCTTTGTACCATATAGTGTGTTGCGCACTTGTCTATGACACAGGGTGTAGTACTACAAACTTCTGTCAGGTCACTGTATTACAGGTTTTGTGCTTACACTGATACACTGCATAACTTTATTACAGTATATATTTTTGGGGCACTAATGTGATGTTCCAGGCTCTCTCATCTCGACTCTAATACTTCCAAAAACAGTATAATCTTTCAAGTGGCCTCATTTTATAGATTGTTGCAGTAATGTTTTACAGTTATTCTAGATGAGGAAGATATTTGATTGAGTAACTATTTTGTGGCAAATTCATTACAATTAGGTCTGCTAATAGTTTTTTTTTTTTATTAACCCCACTTAGTAATTAAAATAACATGCATGTGTATTTGAATTTAATGTAACTATATATAATAATTTGCTTTGTTTAAGCAAAACTGGTTGCAAGTTAAAGGAGCATTTTAGTGGAAACATCACATGCTCTAATTTGTAACTCTAGTTAAACTTCAAATGAGTTAAACATGTAGTTAAAGTGATGGTAAATCCTAGCGTTTGCGAAACGCTAGGATTTACCATAATAACAAATAAAGGGGACTTCCATTCATGAATTATAAAATACTTAATTCTGAAAGCCCTTTTATTTGTTAGCAGCGCTGAGCTGCTAAAGGCAGCTCACGGCAGAACGCTATTTGGCTGAGAGGTGGCTGTTCCACCTCTTAGCCAATAGCCGTGTGGGAAATCCAGCTTGGCGCTGCAAAAAACAGCGCCATACTGTTTTTCCCACAGGGCTATTGGCTAAGAGGTGGAAACGTCACCTCTCAGCCAAATAGCGTTCTGCTGTGGGCCTCCTTTAGCAGCTCAGCGCAGCAAACGCTGCTAACAAATAAAAGGGCTTTCAGAAAGAAGTATTTTATACTTCATGAATGGAAGTCCCCTTTATTTGTTATGATGGTAAATCCTAGCGTTTCACAAACACTAGGATTTGCCATCACTTTAATGCAGTGATTTGCAACCTTTTTTTTTTTTGCTGTGGCACACTTTTTTACATTAAAAAAATCCCGTGGCACACCACCATACCAAAATTTTACAAAATCACACGTAGCCTAATACAGGATATATATAACACACACACACACACACACATATATACACACACACACACACACACACACACCTGTGCTGCCATGCCTCCTACAAACTATACATGACATATTGACATTCATTCACAAACAATCGTAATGATATTCTGTGAATGAATGTCAATGTTATGGTTGTAAATAATGCCTGATGAGTCTGTCACATACCTCCCAATATTTCAAAATTTGAAAGAGGGACACCCCCGCACTGTTATCAGTCTGCCGCGGCACACCTGAGGATCTCTCACGGCACACTAGTGTGCCACGGCACACTGGTTGAGAAACACTGCTTTAATGTACCACTTTGGAGGCGCAGAGAACTGCTGGTCGCTGACCCAATCAGCATCAATTGTCGCACAGCAGGGTTTTACCACTTCCGCTGCTGATTGAGTCAGCGTCAGTTTCCGCTCAGGGTCAGCAGTACTCTGGGGCTCCAGAGAAGTAGTTTAAAGGGACATTAAAGTCAAAATTAAAGTTTCATGATTCTGATAGGGTATGCAATTTTAAACAACTTTCCAATTTTCTTTTTTCTAATTTTTGTTCTTTTGGTATTCTTTGTTGAAAGCTAAACCTACATAGGCTCATAAACTGATTTCTAAGCAGCTGAAGGCTGCCTCTTATCTCTGCATTTTGACAGTTTTTCACAGTGAGACACAGCTAGTTCATGTGTGCCATATAGATAACATTGTTCTCACTCCCGTTGAGTTATATAGCACTGATTGGTTAAAATGCATGTCTGTCAAAGGAACTGAGATAAGGGGAAAGTCTGCAGAGGCTTAGATACAAGGTAATCACAGAGGTAAAAGGTATATTATTATAACAGTGTTGGTTATGCAAAACAGGGGAATGGGTAATAAAGGGATTATCTATCTTTTTAAACCAAAATCAAATTCTGGAGTAGACTGTTCCTTTAAAGTCTTTCAGAAAAAACATTCACTTTTAAAAAAAACTTTTCAATTTACTTATTTTATCTAATTTGCTTTATTCTCTTATCCTTTGCTGAAAAGCATTCCCAGTGTTATGTGCTGGGGAAGCACACACTAATTCTCACTATATTACTGGAAATGGGGGTAAAAAATCACACAAAATACAGAATATTAGTGTTTATAATAAACTTATTGCAATAACAGAAATCAGTAATCAGCTTATAAATGTTTCACAATTAGCAGTTATCATATAGCAGTGATGGCTAATGTTTGCTCTCCAGGTGTTTTGAAACAACATTTACCATAATGCTTAGGCACTCTGCCGTCTAGTTTAGCATCATGGGGAATATAGTTCCAAAACATCAGAGGTGCCATGGTTAGCTATCACTACAATATAGTAGCACAAGTCAGTGATTAAACTATAAATGAATTACTTATATTCAGGTTTTGGATAAGGCATTAATAGCATGCAACAGCGCTGAGAGTCATCATTCAGTGAAACACAGGCAAATTCCACAGGTGCTGTATATGAGACTTCTCTCCAAGATGTTACCAACAGACTCTCTTACCCCTCTATGCAATTGTAATAATAAACCTTCAGTTTTAAGATTGTCTAATGTTATATCAATCATATTATTTCATTCAGCAAGCGTCTTCGCAAAATAAGTGTTTCTTATAACAAGCAAATATTCTAACTAACTTAAAGGGACACTGGACCCAAATTTTTTATTTTGTGATTCAGATAGAGCATGAACTTTTTAAGCAACTTTCTAATTTACTCCTGTTATCAAATTTTCTTTATTTATAATGCAAGAATGTAAGTTTAGATGCCGGGCCCATTTTTGGTGAACAACCTGGGTTGTCCTTGCTGATTGGTGGATAAATTCATCCACCAATAAAGTGCTATCCAGAGTTCTGAACCCCAAAAAAACCCCTAGATGCCTTCTTTTTCAAATAAAGATAGCAAGAGAACAAAGAAAAATAATAGGAGTAAATTAGAAAGTTGCTTAAAATTGCATGCTCTATCTGAATCACAAAAGAAAAAAATTGGGTTCAGTACCCCTTTAACTGGAATTTTACATTCCCCTCTTTCTAGATACGAACATCTGCTTCAGCAGAGACCCTGAAAAGCAGAGTGAAATCAAATGTAACTTTATTTCTTAAAGGCAAACAAGTTTTTTTAAAGGCATATATTTTTATATATATATATATATATATATATATATATATATATATATATATATATAATTGTGTATTCTCTAAAAGCAAAATGTTAATATAAACTGCTAATACAGTAACTGTTTGATTAATTATTTGTGCATAGAATCATGAAAAATTTCCAATCCCTTACACCTAGGAAGGCTCAGGAGTAGGAACGCACTATTGGTGCCAGCACATATATACCTCTTGTCTTTGGTTCACCTGATGTGTTCAGCTAGCTTCCAGTAGTGCAGTGCTGCTCCTTCAACCAAATATACCAAGAGAATGAAACAAATTTCAAAGTTAAGATTATATGATCTAGCTGAATCACATTTTTTTTTTTTTTGGGTTTCATGACCCTTTAATTTATGTTGTTGTTTTTTTAATATCATAAATGAACAGTCCGATATATATATATATATATATATATATATATATATATATATATATATATATATATATATATATAATATGTGTGTGTGTGTGTGTACCCTGGGTAAAGGCTCATAAAGAGCTTGTATAAACAGTATACCTATATTAACACTAAAAAATCAACAAACATTTTGTTTATATAGAGAGAAAAAATCAAACAAAAATTTACCCAAATTCCATACACCCATTACGCCGAGATAATTGAGTGTCCTCAGTCATCATAATGAAAAAGTTTTTTAACAAAAAATAAATAAATGGTGAATTCGGGAAACTAAGAAATTATCTGGTTAAAATGTACCAATGATGCCCTTTCTACATATATGTTAACAAAAACAATAATAACATTAATGTCCTCTATTAAAAAAATGGGAGTCTATCCACTTTACATGTAGACAGTCACCTGTTAGCACTGCAAGCACTTGGGAATGGAATCCTGCACCCTGGATACTTGCAGCTTTGAAAGTAAGCATTACAGGAGGCAAGCTGGTTCGGCATATTTTTGGGTTGCAGCAGCACTTCACTACAACCTAAAGCCCCTAAGCCTCTTTTTCCCAATGTCAACATTACCAAGTCTGGCAACAACTGTCAACTTAATTTAAAGCATTTTTCACCCCAGCAACTCAGTGGGTTCCAAGTAGTATTTAAATAATTCTTGCAAGACTCAATCTTTCTTTCATGTAATTAGCAAGAGTCCATGAGCTAGTGACGTATGGGATATACATTCCTACCAGGAGGGGCAAAGTTTCCCAAACCTCAAAATGCCTATAAATACACCCCCTCACCACACCCACAAATTAGTTTTACAAACTTTGCCTCCTATGGAGGTGGTGAAGTAAGTTTGTGCTAGATTCTACGTTGATATGCGCTCCGCAGCAGGTTGGAGCCCGGTTTTCCTCTCGGCGTGCAGTGAATGTCAGAGGGATGTGAGGAGAGTATTGCCTATTTGAATGCAGTGATCTCCTTCTACGGGGTCTATTTCATAGGTTCTCTGTTATCGGTCGTAGAGATTCATCTCTTACCTCCCTTTTCAGATCGACGATATACTCTTTTATATATACCATTTCCTCTACTGATTCTCGTTTCAGTACTGGTTTGGCTTTCTACTACATGTAGATGAGTGTCCTGGGGTAAGTAAGTCTTATTTTCTGTGACACTCTAAGCTATGGTTGGGCACTTTTTATATAAAGTTCTAAATATATGTATTCAAACATTTATTTGCCTTGACTCAGGATGTTCAACGTTCCTTATTTCAGACAGTCAGTTTCATATTTGGGATAATGCATATGAATAAATCATTTTTTCTTACCTTAAAATTTGACTTTTCCCTGTGGGCTGTTAGGCTCGCGGGGGCTGAAAATGCTTCATTTTATTGCGTGATTCTTGGCGCGGACTTTTTTGGCGCAATTTTTTTTTTCTGTTTCCGGCGTCATACGTGTCGCCGGAAGTTGCGTCATTTTTGACGTTTTTTTGCGCCAAAGGTGTCGGCGTTCCGGATGTGGCGTCATTTTGGCGCCAAAAGCATTTAGGCGCCAAATAATGTGGGCGTCTTTTTTGGCGCTAAAAAAATAGGGGCATCACTATTGTCTCCACATTATTTAAGTCTCATTATTTTGTGCTTCTGGTTGCTAGAAGCTTGTTCACTGGCATTTTTTTTCCCATTCCTGAAACTGTCATTTAAGGAATTTGATCAATTTTGCTTTTTATGTTGTTTTTTTCTATTACATATTGCATGATGTCCCACGTTGAAGCTGAGTCAGAAGATACTTCTGGAAAATCGCTGCCTGGTGCTGGAGCTACCAAAGCTAAGTGTATCTGCTGTAAACTTTTGGTATCTGTTCCTCCAGCTGTTGTTTGTACTGTTTGTCATGACAAACTTGCTAATGCAGATAATATTTCCTTTAGTACTGTTACATTACCTGTTGCTGTTCCGTCAACATCTAATACTCAGAGTGTTCCTGATAACATAAGAGATTTTGTTTCTAAATCCATTAAGAAGGCTATGTCTGTTATTCCTCCTTCTAGTAAACGTAAAAAGTCTTTTAAAACTTCTCATTTTTCAGATGAATTTTTAAATTAACATCATCATTCTGATACTGATATTGGTTCTTCTGATTCAGAGGATTCTGTCTCAGAGGTTGATGCTGATAAATCTTCATATTTATTTAAAATGGAATTTATTCGTTCTTTACTTAAAGAAGTCCTAATTGCATTAGAAATTGAGGATTCTAGTCCTCTTGATACTAAATCTAAACGTTTAGATAAGGTTTTTAAATCTCCTGTAGTTATTCCAGAAGTGTTTCCTGTCCCTGGTGCTATTTCTGAAGTAATTTCCAGGGAATGGAATAATTTGGGTAATTCTTTTACTCCTTCTAAACGTTTTAAGCAATTATATCCTGTGCCATCTGACAGATTAGAATTTTGGGACAAAATCCCTAAGGTTGATGGGGCTGTCTCTACTCTTGCTAAGCGTACTACTATTCCTACGGCAGATGGTACTTCCTTTAAGGATCCTTTAGATAGGAAAATTGAATCCTTTCTAAGAAAAGCTTACTTGTGTTCAGGTAATCTTCTTAGACCTGCTATATCTTTAGCGGATGTTGCTGCAGCTTCAACTTTTTGGTTAGAAGCTTTAGCGCAACAAGTAACAGATCATAATTCTCATAGCATTATTATTCTTCTACAACATGCTAATAATTTTATTTGTGATGCCATCTTTGATATCATTAGAGTTGATATCAGGTATATGTCTCTAGCTATTTTAGCTAGAAGAGCTTTATGGCTTAAAACTTGGAATGCTGATATGTCTTCTAAGTCTACTCTGCTTTCCCTTTCTTTCCAGGGTAATACATTATTTGGTTCTCAGTTGGATTCTATTATCTCAACTGTTACTGGAGGGAAAGGAACTTTTTTACCACAGGATAAAAAATCTAAAGGTAAATTTAGGTCTAATAATCGTTTTCGTTCCTTTCGTCACAACAAGGAACAAAAGCCTGATCCTTCATCCTCAGGAGCGGTATCAGTTTGGAAGAATTCTAACAACATTAGTAGAGAAATTGTGGTTCCTTCATTGTGTCCTAATCCTAAGAATTCTAAGGAGAGATCATTGCATTCTTTGGATGTAGTTAGAGCTTTGAAATATTATGTTGAAGCTACTAAGACTTTCCGAAAGACTTCTAGTCTATTTGTTATCTTTTCTGGTTCTAGGAAAGGTCAGAAGGCCTCTGCCATTTCTTTGGCATCTTGGTTGAAATCTTTAATTCATCATGCTTATGTCGAGTCGGGTAAAACTCCGCCTCAAAGGATTACAGCTCATTCTACTAGGTCAGCTTCGGTTGATCAGATTTGCAAAGCAGTAACTTGGTCTTCTTTGCATACTTTTACTAAATTCTACCATTTTGATGTGTTTTCTTCTTCTGAAGCTGTTTTTGGTAGAAAAGTACTTCAGGCAGCTGTTTCAGTTTGAATCTTCTGCTTATAATTTCAGTTTTTTTCATTATAAAATTTGAACTTTATTTTGGGTGTGGATTTTTTTCCAGCGGAATTGGCTGTCTTTATTTTATCCCTCCCTCTCTAGTGACTCTTGTGTGGAAAGATCCACATCTTGGGTAGTCATTATCCCATACGTCACTAGCTCATGGACTCTTGCTAATTACATGAAAGAAAACATAATTTATGTAAGAACTTACCTGATAAATTCATTTCTTTCATATTAGCAAGAGTCCATGAGGCCCACCCTTTTTTGTGGTGGTTATGATTTTTTTGTATAAAGCACAATTATTCCAATTCCTTATTTTTTATGCTTTCGCACTTTTTTCTTATCACCCCACTTCTTGGCTATTCGTTAAACTGAATTGTGGGTGTGGTGAGGGGTGTATTTATAGGCATTTTGAGGTTTGGGAAACTTTGCCCCTCCTAGTAGGAATGTATATCCCATACGTCACTAGCTCATGGACTCTTGCTAATATGAAAGAAATGAATTTATCAGGTAAGTTCTTACATAAATTATGTTTTTTGGTTGTTATAATCTTAAAGGGATACTAAACCCAAATTTTTTCTTTCATGATTCAGATAGAGAATGCAATTTTAAGCAACTTTCTAATTTACTCCTATTATCAATTTTTCTTCGTTCTCTTGGTATCTTTATTTGAAAAAGCAAGAATGTAAAGCTTAGGAGCTGGCCCATTTTTGGTTCAGAACTTGGGTAGCGCTTGTTGATTGGTGGCTAAATGTACTTTATTTTATCCTCTCAGTAAAATGGGGAGACCATCATTCAGCATTTGAAAATATTTCCACGTTACAATCTGAAAAAACAAACTGCAATTTGCAAATACTGTCAAAAGAAATATGCTTTTCCAAATGCAACCAGGATGACAAAACAGCATGCCAGAGGTGTCTTAAAGGGACACTGAACCCAAATTTTTTCTTTCGTGATAGAGCATGCAATTATAAGCAACTTTCTAATTTACTCCTATTAGCAATTTTTCTTTGTTCTCTTGCTATCTTTATTTGAAAAAAGGCATCTAAGCTTTTTTTTGGTTCAGTACTCTGGACAGGACTTTTTATTGGTGGATGAATTTATCCACCAATCAGCAAGGACAACCCAAGTTGTTCACCGAAAATGGGCCGGCATCTATACTTACATTTTTGCATTTCAAATAAAGATATCAAGAGAATGAGGAGAATTTTATAATTGGAGTAAATTAGAAAGTTACTTAAAATTGCTGCTCTATCTGAATCACAAAAGAAAAAATTTGGGTTCAGTGTCCCTTTAAGAGAATTAAATGAGGAGGGCCATAGCAATGAAAGTACAATTAGCTTTTCCTGCCAATTTTCGCATCCCAGAAATGCTATTTCTGCTCCTTCTCTGCATCATCACACAGGGCGCTGGTCATAGTTTGTGCATGTGCAGCAATTTCTTGATTGGGGTCTCAATCAGATTCTTCTCATAGGGAAGCACTGGTCAATGCTTCCCTATGAGAAAACTCACAAAGGGAAGCATTGAGAAATAAGCCCTCCTAGATGCCATCTTAACAGCTAGGGGGGAGTGTTCCCATCCCATTTTATTAAAGTGCCTTCTCATTAAATAAGCACTTTAACCCCTTAATGACCACATCACTTTTCCATTTTCTGTCCGTTTGGGACCAAGGCTATTTTTACATTTTTGCAGTGTTTGTGTTTAGCTGTAATTTTCCTCTTACTCATTTACTATACCCACACATATTATATACCGCTTTTCTCGCCATTAAATGGACTTTCTAAAGATACCATTATTTTCATCATATCTTATAATTTACTATAAATTTTTTTTATAAAATATGAGGAAAAATGGAAAAACACACACACACTTTTTCTAACTTTGACCCCCAAAATCTGTTATATATCTACAACCAGCAAAAAACACCCATGCTAAATAGTTTCTAAATTTTGTCCTGAGTTTAGAAATACCCAATGTTTACATGTTCTTTGCTTTTTTTGCAAGTTATAGGGCAATAAATACAAGTAGCACTTTGCTATTTCCAAACCAATTTTTTTAAAAATTAGCGCTAGTTACATTGGAACACTGATATCTGTCAGGAATCCCTGAATAGCCATTGACATGTATATATTTTTTTTTAGTAGACATCCCAAAGTATTGATCTAGGCCAATTTTGGTATATTTCATACCACCATTTCACCGCCAAATGCGATCAAATACAAAAAATTGTTCACTTTTTTCACAATTTTTTTTCACAAACTTTCGGTTTCTCACTGAAATTATTTACAAACAGCTTGTGCAATTATGGCATAAATGGTTGTAAATTCTTCTCTGGGATCCCCTTTGTTCAGAAATAGCAGGCATATATGGCTTTGGCGTTGCTTTTTGGTAATTAGAAGGCCGCTAAATGCCACTGCGCACCACACGTGTATTATGCCCAGCAGTTAAGGGGTTAATTAGGGAGCTTTTAGGGAGCTTGTAGGGTTAATTTTAGCTTTAGTGTAGTAGATGACCCCAAGTATTGATCTAGGCCCATTTTGGTATATTTCATGCCACCATTTCACCGCCAAATGCGATCAAATAAAAAAAAACGTTAAATTTTTCACAATTTTAGGTTTCTCACTGAAATCATTTACAAACAGCGTGTGCATTTATGGCATAAATGGTTGTAAAAGCTTCTCTGGGATCCCCTTTGTTCAGAAATAGCAGACATATATGACTTTGGCGTTGCTTTCTGGTAATTAGAAGGCCGCTAAATGCTGCTGCTCCTCACATGTTTATTATGGCTAGCAGTGAAGGGGTTAATTAGGGAGTTTGTAGGGAGCTTGCAGGGTTAATTTTAGCTTTAGTGTAGAGATCAGCCTCCCACCTGACACATCCCACCCCCTGATCCCTCCCAAACGGCTCCCTTCCCTCTTCCACCCCACAATTGTCCCCGCCATCTTAAGTACTAGCAGAAAGTCTGCCAGTACTAAAATAAAAGGGTTTTTAAAAATAATAAAACATTTTTTTAGCATATTTACATATGCTACTGTGTAGGATCCCCCCCCCCCAAAACCGCTCTCAAAGCCTCCCCTCTGCCTTAATTTGGGGCCATCTTGGGTACTGGCAGTACCAAGTTTGCAAAAAAATATGGGGTTTTTTATTATTTTGCCCGGTTTTTCTGTAGTGTAGCTTCCCCCCCCCCCCCCACAGACCAACCCCCACCACCTAACTGATTGTATTTTTTCTCTAATTTGTTTATTTAATTTCAGTGTTTGTTTTCATTTTCCTACAAAAAAATTTCTGTGTGTAGCGGTTCCCACCCGTTTGCTCCCCGTGCACGCGCCCGCCCCCACCCTCCCGTGCACGTGCGCGCGTCAGTGCGTGCCCCCTCGCATCCCTGCCCACGATCCCGCCCCCCTCCACATCACGAGGGCCATCGATGGCCGCCTCCCGGTCCGGCTCCCACCCACCAACTAAGTAAGCCACCGATCTCCGGTGCAGAGAGGGCCACAGAGTGGCTCTCTCTGCACCGGATGGCTTAAAAATGTTATTGCAGGATGCCTCCGTATCGAGGCATCACTGCAATAACCGGAAAGCAGCTGGAAGCGAGCAGGATCGCTTCCAGCTGATTTCCACACCGAGGACGTGCAGGGTACGTCCTCAGGCGTTAACTGCCTTTTTTTTGAGGACGTACCCTGCACGTCCTCGGTCGTTAATAACACAAGACTAATGAGACTAATGAGAAGCTCCTAAACAGCTTGATTGCTTTAGGGGTCTCGAGTGTCTGTTTAATGAAGTGCTTTCTCTCTTTTTGGTACTAGGAATCCAGTAGGAGGATTAGAGGAGACAAAATCATTTTCTTTGTTTTGTTGATGACCTTGTAGTTCCATTTGTAACAAAGTATACTTTTAAAAAGCCAAAATACTTTATTATTTACTGAATAAGCTGTACTTTTATTTCAAGCATATAATTTTGCACACAATGCATTTTATGTTCCCAATGCAATTAAATGACTTTCAATATATGCTGCTCCAGACATGTGCATGCTACCTATCGAGATATCTCTTCAACAAAGAATACAATGAGAACAGAACAAATTTGATCATAGAATAAATTGGAAACTTTTTTTTTTAAGTTGTATGTTCTGTCTCATGAAAGAAAACTCATGAAAGAAAAAGTTTGGGTTTCGTGTCCCTTTTAAAGGGTAATTATAGTCGTTTTGACTCAAAGGGTTAATAGTGCAGCACAAGCATCAAATTTTAGCAATATACATGTATTACAGTTTTATATTTCTTCCACTGCCCCTTGAAATCTGTGATTCAGTTTCCAATTTATGCTCTGAGTCGTATGACCGACATTTATGTCGGAGTCTGCACTTTTCAGCGTGTCTGTAGCTTCAAACGGCTTAGGAAAAAGCGCAGGCTGTAAAATATCAGTCATATCCGATCCGACCCCTCTGTGCGCATGCACGAGTGAGACGATCGGTAATAGTTACTATAGCAATGTTTGTGTCCTGAGAGCTGAAAATGCTCTACCTAAAAGGAGCTTCACATAGTGAAAGAATTTGTATCCTATTTTGTTTTTGAGCTTGTCAGTGGGTTTTAGCTCTTAATTTATGCACACTTGAGCAAAATAACTCTGGCAACTAAAGACAAATACTCTATATTTGTGTCGTAAGTATGTCAACTTGATTATTTGTGAATGTAATTTAAGAGTTTGTATTCAACCCCCCTGGCTAATTCTCTATTAGTCCCGTATCCAATATATAACTTTCTACTGTATGAAATATCTGCCTTGTAATCAAACAAACCAAGAACACTTCCAAAATCGTCTCGCATTCACGTAACCTTTGGAGAGGCCGGTCTTCAGAAATCAGCTGGTGCTGGGACTGTGTTTGAACTCCACCAATAATGAGTGTAACTATACGTCAACGTGATAGATCACACTTACATTTTCTTTAGTGTGATAAGAGTCCATAGGAATTCCATAACCTGTGGGATATACTTCCCGCCACTAGGTGGAGGCCAAGAGACCACACAAGGGCTCTAATCCCTTCCCACTTCCCCTCTCTCCTCAGTTTGTTCTTGGCCCACCAGGAGAAAAGGCTGAAAATATAGGTGCTCCAGCTATTTGATTAAAAAAATAGATTTTATGGGGGCTCAAACCAATGTGAGACCCTTAACCCCTTATGCAAATTCATTCAGTTAGAAGAGATTAGCTGAACGATTTCAGCACGCTGAATGAGACAGGTGCATAGGAATACCTTATGTGCACAGCGTCTCCTTATGGGATTTCAGCCACTACTAGCCTCAGGCATCGGAGGGACATACATGTCCCTTAGCCACCCCCTGTGGGAATATAGGTATTTCCTCTCAGATCCTCTGTTGTACATGTACAAGCACTGGATGGGCTATCTACTGGCTACTGCAACAGACATCTTGCTGGTAAGCTCAGTGGAGGGGTGCTCCAATCAGATAAAGGGCTACAGCACTCATGCAGCCTATAGGCTATCAGTAGGTACTTGTTTTAGTCAGGTATATAATAGCTTGGGGACTAACCTGCCTACCTACAGAAACACTTAGAGGTAATTTCTCACAATGAAGGGCCTAATCCTTTATTAGGGGATACTCAGAGAAGACTGGGACCCTTATCAACCCTCTAGCAGCATTTCTATTCACTTTTTTACTCCGTTTGGAAAATCGGTGTATGGCCCATTAAGTGACCTCTGACTGCTCACAGCAGTCAGTGTTCCCCTCAGAAACACAGCTGTTGGGGTGACAGCACAGAGGGTAGCTTATGTGAGTGTTTTTAATTTAAACACTTTGTTTAGGCCTGGGATTGTCATGGCGACTTAGATCCGTCCCCTCCCATTGGCTCCCTTTTCTCTTGCTCTCTGCTTATGTCTCTGGGCAGATAAGGAGTTTTACAGAATGATAAAGTCTGAGTCTGCATCTTTTTATATTGTCTCTGCCAGCAAAATATCATTTCTCTTGTTAAGTGTATCCAGTCCACGGATCATCCATTACTTATGGAATATATTCTCCTTCCCAACAGGAAGTTGCAAGAGTCCACCCACAGCAAAGCTGCTATATAGCTCCTCCCCTAACTGCCATATTCAGTCATTCTCTTGCAAGCCTCAACATAGATAGGAGGTTGTGAGAGTCTGTGGTGATTTATACTTAGTTTATTCTTCAATCAAAAGTTTGTTATTTTTAAATGGCACCGGAGTGTGCTGTTTTTCTCAGGCAGTATTTGGAAGAAGAATCTGCCTGCGTTTTTCTATGATCTTAGCAGACGTAACTAAGATCCATTTGCTGTTCTCACACATTCTGAGGAGTGAGGTACTTCAGAGGGGGAATGGCGTGCAGGTTTTCCTGCAGAAAAGGTATGTGCAGTAAAATATTTTTCTAGGAATGGAATTGACTAAGAAAATACTGCTGATACCGAAGTAATGTAAGTAAAGCCTTAAATGCAGCGATAGCGACTGGTATCAGGCTTATTAATAGAGATACATACTCTTATAAAAATGTGTTTTAAAACGTTTGCTGGCATGTTTAATCGTTTTTTAACGTACATTGGTGATAACACTGTAATGTTGGTATAGCCTTAAATGCAGTAAAAGCGACTGGTATCAGGCTTATTAATAGAGATACATACTCTTGTAAAAATGTGTTTTAAAACGTTTGCTGGCATGTTTAATCGTTTTTTAACATATGTTTGGTGATAAAACTTATTGGGGCCTAAGTTTTTTCCACATGGCTGGCTTAAATTTTGCATAGAAACAGTTAACTGAAGCTTCCCACTGTTGTAATATGAGTGGGAGGGGCCTAATTTAGCGCTTTTTTGCGCAGTTAAAATTGCAAAATGAATCATCCAGATTCCCTCAGCAGTCCCATGAATACTACAGGACTTTTCTAAAGGGCTAAAAAGACTTCCAAAATAGTTTTATAGGGAAGGTAATCCACAGCTCTGCTGTGGCAGTTTTGTTATGTCTGTTTTTAAAAACGTCTGTCGTTTTTTTTATCTGTTTTTTTGCATTAAGGGGTTAATCATCCATTGGCAAGTGGGTGCAATGCTCTGTTACCTTATTACATGTACTGTAAAAATTTCGTTTGTTTTACTGTCTTTTTTCACTGTTTTTCAAATTTTGACAATTTGTTTCTCTTAAAGGCACAGTAACGTTTTATATATTTGCTTGTTAACTTGATTTAAAGTGTTTTCCAAGCTTACTAGTCTCATTATTAGTCTGTTTTAACATGTCTGACATAGAGGAAGCTCTGTGTTCATTATGTTTTTAAAGCCATGGTGGAAACCCATCTTAGAATGTGTACCAGATGTACTGATTTCATGTTAAACAATAAAGATCATTTTTTTGTTTTTAAAAACATTATCACCAGTGGATTCTGTCGTGGGGGTAGTTATGCCGACTAACTCTCCCCACGTGTCAGACCTTTTGACTCCCGCTTTAGGGACTCACGCTCAAATGGCGCCAAGTACATCAAGGGCACCCATAGCGTTTATTTTACCAGGGGATTCTGTCGAGGGGAAAGTTATGCCGACTAACTCTCCCCACGTGTCAGACCCTTCGACTCCCGCTTCAGGGACCCACGCTCAAATGGCGCCATTTACATCAAGGGCGCCCATAGCGTTTATTTTACAAGACATGGCAAAGGTGGTGAATAATACTCTGGCAGCAGTATTAGTCAGACTACCTGAAATTAAAGGAAAGCAGATAGCTCTGGGGGTAGATACAGAGCATACAGACGCTTTAAGAACCATGTATGATACTACCTCACAATATGCTTAGTCTGTGGGTGATTTTTTTTGACTCAGGGAAGATGATTTAACCTGATTCTGATATTTCTACATTTAAAATTTATGCTTGAGAACCTCCACTTGTCGCTCAGGGAGGCTTTGGCTGCTCTGAATGAATGTGTACAATCGCAGGGCCAGAGAAATTGTGTAGACTGGATAAATAATATGCAGTGCCGGTGTGTACTGATGTTTTTCCAATACCTAAAGAGGTTTACTAAAATTTTTTTTTTTTTAATAAGGAATGGGATAGACCAGGTGTGCCGTTCTCTTCCCCTCCTATTTTTTAGAAGAATGTTTTCTAATAGTTACCGCCACACGGGACTTCTGGCAGACAGTTCCTAAGGTGGAGAGAAGAGTTTCTACTCTAGCTAAGCATACCACTACCTCTGGCGAGGACAGTTGTGCTTTTTAGATCCAATGGATAAAAAATGTTTATTCAACATGGTTTTTATCCTGCAGCCCCTTGCATACATTGCTTCTGTCACTGCTGCTGCAGCGTTCTGGGTTGAGTCTCTTGATGAGGCTTTACAGTTAGCGACTCCATTGGATGAATATATTTGACAAGCTTATGCTAGCCAATTCCTTTGTTTTCTGATGCCTTTGTTCATTTGACTAGACTAACGGCTAAGAATTCTGTTTTTTACTATACTGGCGCGCAGAGCGCTATGACCTTAATAAATAAACTATTTAACTTCCCTTCAAGGGGCAGACCCTATCGGGCCTGGTTTGAAGGAGATTATTGCTTATATCACTGGAGGAAAAGGTCATGCCCTTCCTCAGGATAGGTCCAAATCAAGGGCCAAAAAAGGTCTAATTTTTGCTCAGTCCAAGGCGGTCTGGAGACAATCGGACCTGGAACAAAGATAAGCAGGCCAAGGAGCCTGCTGCTACCTCTAAGGCAGCATGAAGGAACGGACCCCTATCCGGTAACGGATCCTATAGGGGGCAGACTTTCATTCTTCGCCCAGGCGTGGGCAAGAGATGCCCAGGATCCCTAGGCAGTGGAATTTATATCCCAGAGATATCTTCTGGATTTCAAAGATTCCCCCCCCAAAAAAGGGGAGATTTCGCCTTTCACAATTATCTGCAAACCAGATAAAGAAGGAGGCATTCTTACATTGTGTACGAGATCCATCCAGTTCCAAGAGAGGAACAGGGACAGAGTTTTTACTCAAATCTGTTTGTGGTTCCCAAGGTGAGGGAACCTTCAGACCTATTTTGGATCTAAAGATCTTAAACAAATTCCTCAGAATTCCGTCATTTCAGATGGAAACTATTCGTACCATCTTAACTATGATCCAGGAGAGTCAATAGAGGACTACAATGGATTTGAAGGATGCTTATCCTCACATTGGGATGCATAAAGATCACCTTAGTTTTTTCAGGTTTGCCTTTCTAAACAGGCATTACCAGTTTGTAGCTCTTTCCTTTGGGATATCTACAGCCCCAAGAATCTTTATGGAGGTTCTGGGGTCGCTTTGGCGGTCCTTAGGCCGCGGGGCATAGAAGTGGCCCCTTATTTAGACGACATCCTGATACAGGCGTCAAACATCCAAATTGCCAAGTCTCATACAGACGTAGTACTGGCATTTCTGAGATCACATGGGTGGAAAGTGAACAAGGATAGAGTTCTCTATCCCCTATCTCAAGGTTTTCCCTCCTAGGGACTCTGATAGATTCTGTAGAAATGAAAATTTACCTGACGGAGTCCAGGTTGTCAAAGTTTCTAAATTTCTGCCGTGTTTTTCATCCCATCCGCGCCCTTCGGTGGCTCAGTACATGAATGAAATCGGCTTAATGGTAGCGGCAAGGGACATAGTACCGTTTGCACGTCTACATTTCAGACCACTGCAACTATGCATGCTCAGTCAGAGGAACGGGGATTACACTGATTTGTTCCCCTGTTTAACCTGGACCAAGAGACCAGAGATTCTCTTCTCTGGTGACTATATCAGGTCCATCTGTCCAAGGGTATGACCTTCCGCAGGTCAGATGGGACAATTGTTACAATAGATGCCAGCCTTTTAGGTTGGGATGCATTCTGGAACTCCCTGAAGGCTCAGGGATAGTGGACTTAGGAGGAGACCCTCCTTCTAATAAATATTCTGGAACTGGGAGTGATATTCCATGCTCTTCAGACTTGGCCTCAGTTAGCAACTCTGAGGTACATCATACTCAGTCGGACAATATACACGACTGTGGCTTACATCAGCCATCAATGGGGAACAGAAGTTCCCTAGCGATGTTAGAAGTCTTACAATAATTCACTGGACAGAGACTCACTCTTGTCTATCAGCTATCCATATCCCAGGTGTTGAGAACTGGGAGGTGGATTTTCTAAGTCGTCAGACTTTTCTTCTGGGGGAGTGGGATTTCCTCCGGAGGTCAAGACCAAGCAGGAGAGGACTTTGGTGTTTTTGACAGCGCCTGCGTAGCCACGCAGGACCTGGTATGCAGATCTGGTGGACATGTCATCCTTTCCATCACAGTCTCTGCTTCTGAGACAGGTCCCTCTACCTCAGGGTCCTTTCAACCTTCTAAATAGAATCAATCTGAGATGGACTGCTTGGAGACTGAATGCTTGATGTTATCAAAGCATGGCTTCTCCGAGTCAGCCATTGATACCTTAATACAGACATGAAAGCCTGTCTCTAGGAAAATTGAACATAGATATGGTGTAAATATCTGATTGTTATGAATCCAAGGGTTATTCATGGAGTAAAGTCTGGATTCCCAGGATATTATCTTTTCTCCAAGATGTTTTGGAGAAAAGAGTTGTCAGCTAATTCCTTAAAAGGGACAGATTTTTACTCTGTCTATTTTTTTGCACAAGCGTCTGGCAGGTATTCTAGACGTTCAGGCATTTGGTCAGGCTTTGGTTAGATCCAAGCCTGTGTTTAAAACTGTTGCTCCACCATGGAGCTTAAACCTGGTTCTTAAGGTTCTTCAAGAAGTTCCGTTTGAACCTTTTTTGTTCCATAGATATCAATCTTTATCTTGGAAAGTTCCTTTTGGGTAGCTATTTCCTCGACTCGTAGAGTCTCCAAGTTATCTGTGTTACAATGTGATTCTCCTTATCTGGTCCTTTGTACGGTTAAGGTAGTCCTGCATACCAACCTGGGTTTTTTCCTAAGGTGGTATCTAACAAGAACATCACTCAAGAGATAGTTGTTCGATGCTTGTATCCTAATCCTTCCTCAAAGAAGGAACGTCTAGTACACAATATTGGACGTGGTTTGTGCTTTAAAGTTTTACTTACAAGCTACTACAGTTTTCATCAAACGTTCACCTTGTTTGTTGTCTATTCTGGACAGAGGAGAGGTCAAAAGACTTCGGCAGCCTCTCTGTCTTTTTGGTTAAAAAGGCATAATTCATTTAGCTTATGAGACTGCTGGACAGCAGCCTCCTGAAGGGATTACAGCTCATTCTACTAGAGCTGTGGTTTTCACTTGGGCCTTTTTTAAATGTGGCTTCTGTGGAACAGATTTACAAGACGGAGTCTTGGTCTGCGCTTCATACTTTTTCAAATTTAACAAATTTGATACCTTGCTTCTTCGGAGGCTATTTTTGGGAGAAAGGGTTTCTTACAGGCAGTGGTAACTTCCGTTTAAGTACCTGTCTTGTCCCTCCCATCATCCGTGTACTTTAGCTTTGGTATTGGTATTCCATAAGTAATGGATGATCCGTGGACTGGATACACTTAACAAGAGAAAACATAATTTATGCTTACCTGATAAATTTATTTCTCTTGTAGTGTATCCAGTCCACGGCCCGCCCTGTCACTTTAAGGCAGGTAATTTTTTCATTTGAACTACAGTCACCACTGCACCCTATGGTTTTTTCCTTTCTCTACATGTTTTCGGTCGAATGACTGAATATGGCAGTTAGGGGAGGAGCTATATAGCAGCTTTGCTGTGGGTGGACTCTTGCAACTTCCTGTTGGGAAGGAGAATATATTCCATAAGTAATGGATGATCCGTGGACTGGATACACTACAAGAGAAATAAATTTATCAGGTAAGCATAACTTATGTTTTTCTGAGGGGGTGAGTACCTTCACAATGGCTGCAGATAGGGGTAGGAGCTCAGTTTGGCTTAAAATAGCTTATAGTGAACCTTTCACTATTTTCTCTCATTGCCTGTTCTTATTTAACCCTGTGTCTGAGTTGTATTAGAAAGTGGCTATAACAGTAGACATTTTGCTACTCATTTAATATATAACATTTATTGTTCATTATTCACATTGTTGTATCTGAACAGTTTTTTTTTTTTTTTTTTATTTATGCAGTCTCACACGTCTGTTCCCCCTGTGATTATATCAAATTTAATAGAGGGTAGATCTACAGAAAATACTTTATTTGCAATACCTCTTTATACATTGCAAACTGTTCCTATCTGTAAGGTTAATCAGCTATGCATAGTTTGTGCTACCTCACATTGTACATGCAGATGCCATAAGCTATTGTCCATGCAAAGGGTGTCTGTCCTGTTCCAGTGCATATTTCACCAAGAGCAACTTCTGATCTAAAATCAATCTGCATAAAGCAATGGCAGTGTTTTTGGTGGTTAGCATGTAACTTAGTGTACACCATAAAGTTTCTGTTCCGACAGAACAAGTCCTCTACTGGCTAATTACATGTATTTTTTGTATGTAAGCTAGATTCTGTGTTTACAGAAAATACAAATTTAAGGATTTTAGACAATGTTTCCTAGATTTTGTGTATGGTTATAGTGTTGCACCGATACCATTTTTTTAAGACTCTGTACAAGTACTGATACTGTTTTCAAATACTCACCAATACCAATTGCCGACACTTAGTGTTTTAATGTCATGTGACAGTTTCCCAAACACAGTGCAGACTAATAATAAAGTGTCTGATAAATAATTTGCTCCACCTTGGGGGGATACCCCCACCCCAGAAAATGAAAAAATCCACTGTTTATTTAAAAATGTGTATTAGGATACAATAATACAAATAACAGCAATTTGTATTGGCAGAAAATAAGTGAACAATTTTTGAAATGGGAACATGCAGTTTGAAAAAACGCCACAAGATGGGGCATGGGTAGGAAGTGGAAGATCTGGATGTATTGGGACACTAAACCCAATTTTTTTTCTTTAATCATCCAGATACAGCGTGCCGTTTTAAGCAACTTTCTAATTTACTCCTATTATCAATTTTTCTTCGTTCTCTTGCTATCTTTATTTAAAAAGCAGAAATTTAAAGCTTAAGAGCCAGCCCATTTTTAGTTGAAAACCTGGTTTATGCTTGCTTATTGGTTTGCTAAATGTTGTCACGAATAAGCAAGCGATATCCATGGTGCTGAACCTAAAATGGGCTGTCTCTTAAAGGGACATTCCAGTCAAAAATTAAATGCACATAGATTTATTACATCTTTGAAAAGAAACATATTTTCAAAATACAGGTAGCCCTCAGTTTACGCCGGGGTTAGGTTCCAGAAGGAATGTTTGTAAATTGAAACCCTGTACATGTATTGGCAAAAATGCTTCTAAGTTATCACTGTTTTAGTGTTGGCATTTTTCTTTGCATGTGAAGCATAGCTAGATATTGTCACTGCACCCAAATTTTAAATAATCCAGCTGCTCAGATCATCAGTGGGGCTTGTATCATGTCGGCAATTAACAAATTGAGTAATTACCAGATGGTACAAGCACCTTAGGCTCTCTAAACAAGTGCTGTGTTTAAAATGCTGGTGCACAGTGCATACTTAAATACACTTTTGAAACAGCTATAGCTTTTATTAGAAGCATTTTTTGCTAATGCAAGCATATTACAAAATTGTGTCTGTTCAATACCGAAATGCACCCATGTGGTTTCCAATTTTGTCTGGAATATCCCTTTAAGCTTTAAATTCCTGCTTTTTAAATAAAGATAGCAAGAGAATGAAGAAAAAATAATAGTAGGAGTAAACTAGAAAGTTGCTTGTGAAAAAAACTTACCTTTTAATCTTCACAGCAGCTCCAGCTTCCTGCACCCATTTCAAAGCCTCTTCCTGGGTCTAAAATGAGGCATCCGGTTTCTTCCAATCACAGTGTTGAATCAGACACTGATTCCCCCGGGGGGGAAGCTGTGATTGGAGGAAGACCTATCAATCATTTCTGACATCAGAAATGGCTTGTGAGACCAGAGGAAGCTCGAGCTGCTGTGAAGATTAAAAGGTAAGTTTTTTTTTTTTTTGTCACAACAGGAGTGAAATGTAAATTTTGATGAATTAAAGTGCCCCTATTTTAAATCAAAGTTTTAAAAACCAGGCACTTTAGCATCAAAATTTACATTCACTTTAAGTATTGGAGCATTTGCACGAGTACAAGTACGCGTGCAAATGCTCGGTATCGGCAACAATACTAGTATCGGTGCAACCCTAGTTACACATTTATTTGCATATGCTTCAGAATAGACATGTGCATGGCGAAACAGTTCGGTTCGAATCGATTCGGAATTTTTCGAAGTTCGGATCGATTCGAATTCGGAAAATTTTGAATCGATTTGTTTCGGATTTGAAGAAATTTAATTCGGCTGGGTTCGATTCGGTTCGTAAATTCGGTAAGTGTTAGGTGTGATAAGACTAGTATTATACTGTATATTAGGTGTTAACCTAACATACTGTGTAATCCAATGGCCATCCGAATTTACGAATCGATTCGATTTGGAAAATTCGGCAAAATTTGAATTCGGAAATTCGGTTCGATCCGAATTTCCGAACTGAACCGAATCGCACATGTCTACTTCAGAACATACATCTCATTACATATACACAAGCACCTTTTAAATATGTAGATACTGTTTTGGCAATGCACACAATATCTTTCTATGCATGATTGTGCAACTTCTGTATAATCAATTATTGATGGTTTATACGAAGTTTATACCATATAGTTGGCTATATGTATGTGTGTCCTGTTTTTGACAGAACAATACATAGGCGGTAATAACAACATGTGCACATCTGTTTTTTAAATGATTACTGCATGACCAGTTTGCTTAATATTAGGTACAGCAATATCCACAAGGTTAAAATATGCATACCTGCTCTTTCTTTTTATACAAGCAGCTCAACTTCTATCAGAGCTCATGTGTATTTATGTGAGGAGCTGTGTTCAAGTCTAAATAGAATCTACATATTACGGTATTATTTTGTATTATGCCTTCTTTGTCAAAGGGAAGTTATAACTTGCATGTACAGCTTACACACATTGACGTTTTATATGCACAACCTGAGGTTTCTTTAGATTTATGTCATAGTACATAAGACATATGTGCAAATATATTTGTAAGGGGTCACCATTCCATTCAGTTCAAACTTGGTGTTATTCTGTAATAACGCTATGTACAGTATTTCATAGATCTATTATAGTCAAGTTTCTGTTTGTAACAGAACATACTAATTTCATGTATCTTAATACTACTTAATCGTACATTATTGTATGCACTGTAAATTCTGTTTAACAGCACATACTACTTACTTGTACCTTATTTACTTAGACATGTATTTTATTTTACCCAATATGCAGCGTAGATTCTATATTTTCAGAACATGCTAATCATATGTATCTTATTTGCTAATTCCATGTTCTTTATTATCTGCAATGTAAAGTCTGTATAAACAGAACATGCTAATTATGCTTTTTTAGTTATTAAATACATGTACCTTTTTATTATATACAGTTTAGATCTGTATTCATTGAACATAATGATTACTTATACCTTCATTACTAATTAAATGCTCTTTAACCCCTTAATGACCACAATGTACCCTGTATGTCACTGGTCGTTAAGGTTTTTTTCAGGACATAATAGCACAAGTCTAGCAAGAACACGCTATTAATGCCCTCCCTCCAGCAGGCTTTGTGGAATAGAGCAGTCTCAACGCTGGTGGCAAGACCGCGCTATAAAACAATCAAGTCCCAAAAAAAGGCCAGCGACATACAGGGTACGTCGCTGGTCCTTAAGGAGTTATTGAATGTCCTGGAGATTCTGTATACTCAACAGGCTACTTACCTTACCTTATTTGCTATCCAGTTACATTCTGGTACATCGTATAAATTCTTTATAAACAGAAGTACTATTTACATGTATCTTATTGTAGGGAATAGAGATCTGTCTTGACATACCATACTAATCGCATGCTTTATCTGCTAATTGCATTTTCCTTTTATATTATGCATTGTAGATTGTGTATAAAAAGAATATGCTAATGTTTTTTATTTATTAAATATGTCTTATTGCCATGTTTCTGTATTGGCAGAACATAGCTAATTACATTATTTGTTAAATACATGTACTGTACACTGTATGCACAGTCATATGCCAAGGATGTATGTCTACAAAGCATATTAATCAATCAGTCTTGTGTTTTTTCATTATTTGCTTCAGTTCATATTTATATCTGTACACAAGACATGTAGCAAGGACCCCAGAGGCAGAACTTTTTTTCACTTTCTGCGATGAGATTTTTTTTAGAGAATTTTTTTCTGCAGGTCCATTTTTAAATAAAATTATATTTTAAAATTGGCAGTTACACTAAAGCACCAGTTCAATTGCAATGTGCAACTGGAGAATAAAGCAATATTTCAAGTTTTATAATATAGTGCAATAATTGCATTGCAAATTAGCTGCAGACATAGTCTAACATAGAAGTAGTAATAAAAAAACGTACACTGCTCATACAAACGTACATTCAGAAAAAAACAGCTTTGCAAGCTGTGAAAGGCTAGGGGACGGGCTTGAAACAATCTCTAAGAGCCAGTCAATCAATGCACTACTGCATATTTGACTGTTAAAGGACCAGTCAACACAGTAGATTTGCATAATCAACAAATGCAAGATAACAAGACAATGCAATAGCACTTAGTCTGAACTTCAAATGAGTAGTAGATTTTTTTCCCTGACAATTTTAAAAGTTATGTCTTTTTCCACTCCCACTGCACCATGTGACAGCCATCAACCAATCACCAATGCATACACCTACCATGTGACTGCAGCCATTCACAAATGCATACACGCTGATTCTTGCACATGCTTAGTAGGAGTTGGTGACTCAAAAAGTTTAAATATAAAAAGACTGTGCACATTTTGTTAATGGAAGCAAATTGGAAAGGTTTTGATTGAGTGTCCCTTTAACTTCTAACAGCACTTTGCTCTGGATAAACTGTGATTAAAAAAAAAACTTTCACTGTGCAGCCAGAGAACAGCTCTGTTTGAAGAGAACAGCCTAATGTGGAGCAGCACTGCAAAGTTAAAGAGCCAACAGTTCCTGTTTGTGTCCTGTTCTTTCTGCAGACATGCTGCATTTTCTGCGATGACATCTCAGATCACTGCATGTTCTGCCTTGGGGGCAAGGACTACAAAGGCATAGGTAGTCACTGTATGCAGACTAGGTCTACGAAAAGGGATAGGCAACCCCAAACCTTTCTTTTATGATTTGGCTAGAACATACAAGTTTAAACAACTTTCCAATTTACTTCCATTATCAAATTTGCTTCATTCTTTTGTTATCCTTTGCTGAAGGAACAACATTGGACTACTGGCAGCAAGATGAACACATCTAGTCAGCCAGCGCTGCAGAATCTGTTGGCGCTCTACAAATAACCAATAATAATAATCACAAAAGGCAAATGTGTGCAGGAACCAATTAGCAGTAGCTACTACTAGCGTAGGATATGCAAATATTATTTTTCAACAAGAGATGCCAAGAGAACAAAGCACATTTGAAAATAGAAGTGAATTTAAGTGTCTTAAAATGACATGCTCTATCTGAATCATGCAAGTTTAATTTCGACTTTCCTTTCCCTTTAATTCAGTATTGTAAGCAAAGGGTTAGTTTGAATACAGTTGTGAGTGCTGTTTTTCTCACTTTTAAGCAAGTCCTTTATATATTTGTATAACATGTCCTTTTTTCTTATGCAGAAAATACTTTGAATCTTATCAATCACTTAAAGGGACAGTCTAGTGCAAAATAAACTTTCCTGATTGATAGGGCATGTCATTTTAAACAGCTTTCCAATTTACTTTTATCACCAATTTTGCTTTATTCTATTGGTATTCTTAGTTGAAAGCTAAACCTAGGAGGTTCATATGCTATTTTTTTTTTTAGACCTTGAAGGCCGCCTCTTATATGAATGCATTTTGACACCTTTTCACCACTAGAGGGCATTAGTTCACGTGTGTCATATAGATAACATACTTGAAGTGTGTATTTATCAGCAGTCCTCTGTTCTCCCAGGGGAGTAGTCTCAGTAATTTACCGGATATATTCAGATGTTTTTCTATTTTAACTGTGACCTTCCAGGTACTGTGCCAGATCTGAAGGCACAATTGACAGATGCCTTATAAAGTCCATGGAATTTCTTGTTTAACTCATCTGTTTTTCTTTAATTTGGTTTTCTTCCAAGAAATTTTGCTTGACTCAGGAGTCTGCTTCAGACTGGTATACTGAACTGGTTCGGATGGTAAGTTGCCGCTTTAATTTCTTCAGGCTAACTTGTGTCTTTGGTTTGACACACTGCAAATCAAGAAAGCAGTTCTTTTAACGGCTTGGAGATGGAACACCTAATTCCGAGAAATAGAGTTTACTTGGCTTAGGTAATGTCTCTCTTTGGAACTAGGAAATCGGTTTCCCAAATAATTTTCCACAAGTTTGGAAGTTGGTGTGTGTGGTTTTTTTTTTTTTTTTTTTTTTTTTTTAATGGTGCTCTTCAATGCTTTTTTTCCTGGCATTTCTTTAGGATCTGTTGGAGTCTTCAGTTTCTGCTAGGTGGTCTTGAGAAGGGATTGTCCGTTCCTTGAAGGGCCACATTTGTGTGTGTGTGGGGGGTTCAGTTCTTTTAGCCAGTCTTTATAATTTTTATATCTTTGCTCAAGATTTGGAGATAATTAGGCCAGTTGTTGGACCTTTTCCTCCTTCATAGAATTGTATTTAGTTCTTCCAAGGACCTCCCTTGAACCTATGTTCAGCATTTTTTAAATTTATTTTTTATATATTTTGCCCTGGAGGTTATTTTTTATTATTTTTATCTCAGCTAAAATATTTTCCAAATGCTCTGCTTTCCTGTGACTCACCCTTTTCCCCATCCCCTGGGTTTTCAAAAGCATAAGACTGTTCTTACCCATTATGTTTTTTCTCTAAAATTGTTTATGCACTAAATTTCAAACAAGAATTGTTATACCTTCTTTGTTTGGAATCCTTAGTAGCCTAAAGGAAACAGAATTTATGCTTACCTGATAAATTACTTTCTCCAACGGTGTGTCCGGTCCACGGCGTCATCCATAACTTGTGGGAATATTCTCCTCCCCAACAGGAAATGGCAAAGAGCACAGCAAAAGCTGTCCATATAGTCCCTCCCAGGCTCCGCCCCCCCAGTCATTCGACCGACCGACAGGAGAAAAAAAGGAGAAACTATAGGGTGCTGTGGTGACTGTAGTTAAAGAAAGAATTTTATCAAACCTGATTAAAAACCAGGGCGGGCCGTGGACCGGACACACCGTTGGAGAAAGTAATTTATCAGGTAAGCATAAATTCTGTTTTCTCCAACATTGGTGTGTCTGGTCCACGGCGTCATCCATAACTTGTGGGAACCAATACCAAAGCTTTAGGACACGGATGAAGGGAGGGAGCCAATCAGGTTACCTAAACAGAAGGCACCACGGCTTGCAAAACCTTTCTCCCAAAAATAGCCTCTGAAGAAGCAAAAGTATCAAATTTGTAGAATTTGGAAAAAGTGTGCAGAGAGGACCAAGTCGCTGCCTTACATATCTAATCAACAGAAGCCTCGTTCTTGAAGGCCCATGTGGAAGCCACAGCCCTAGTAGAGTGAGCTGTGATTCGTTCAGGAGGCTGCCGTCCGGCAGTCTCGTAAGCCAATCGGATGATGCTTTTCAGCCAAAAGGAAAGAGAGGTAGCAGTAGCTTTTTGACCTCTCCTCTTGCCAGAATAAACGACAAACAGAGAAGACGTTTGTCTGAAATCCTTTGTTGCTTCTAAATAGAACTTTAAAGGACGGACTACATCTAAATTGTGTAACAAACGTTCCTTCTTTGAAACTGGATTCGGGCACAAAGAAGGCACAACTATTTCCTGGTTAATATTCTTGTTGGAAACAACCTTTGGAAGGAAACCAGGTTTAGTACGCAAACCAGGTTTAGTACGCAAAACAACCTTATCTGAATGAAACACCAGATAGGGCGGATTACACTGCAGAGCAGATAATTCAGAAACTCTTCTAGCAGAAGAAATAGCAACCAAAAACAGAACTTTCCAAGATAACAACTTGATATCTATGGAGTGTAACGGTTCAAACGGAACCCCTTGAAGAACTGAAAGAACTAAATTTAGACTCCAGGGAGGAGTCAAAGGTCTGTAAACAGGCTTGATCCTGACCAAAGCCTGAACAAAAGCTTGAACATCTGGCACAGCTGCCAGTCGTTTGTGTAACAAGACAGATAAAGCAGAAATCTGTCCTTTTAGAGATCTTTCTGACAATCCCTTATCCAAACCTTCTTGGAGAAAGGAAAGGATCCTAGGAATTTTAATCTTACTCCATCAGAATCCCTTGGATTCACACCAACAGATATATCTTTTCCATATTTTATGGTAAATCTTTCTAGTCACAGGTTTTCTGGCTTGTACCAGAGTATCTATCACAGAATCCGAAAACCCACGCTTGGATAAAATCAAGCGTTCAATTTCCAAGCAGTCAGCTGGAGAGAAACTAGATTTGGATGTTCGAATGGACCTTGTACTAGAAGATCCTGTCTCAAAGGTAGCTTCCATGGTGGAGCCGATGACATATTCACCAGGTCTGCATACCAAGTCCTGCGTGGCCACGCAGGAGCTATCAAAATCACCGAGGCCTTCTCCTGTTTGATCCTGGCTACCGGCCTGGGAATGAGAGGGAACGGTGGAAACGCATAAGCTAGGTTGAAGGCCCAAGGCGCCACTAATGCATCCACTAGAGTCGCCTTGGGATCCCTGGATCTGGACCCGTATCAAGGAACCTTGAAGTTCTGACGAGACGCCATCAGATCCATGTCTGGAATGCCCCATAATTGGGTCAACTGGGCAACACCTCCGGGTGGAGTTCCCACTCCCCCGGATGGAAAGTCTGACGACTCAGATAATCCGCCTCCCAGTTGTCTACTCCTGGGATGTGGATCGCAGATAGGTGGCAGGAGTGATCCTCCGCCCATTTGATGATTTTGGTCACCTCTCTCATCGCCAGAGAACTCCTTGTTCCCCCCTGATGATTGATGTAAGCAACAGTCGTCATGTTGTCTGATTGGAATCTTATGAATCTGACCTTTGCTAGTTGAGGCCAAGCCCGGAGAGCATTGAATATCGCTCTCAGTTCCAGAATGTTTATCGGGAGAAGAGACTCTTCCCGGGGCCATAGACCCTGAGCTTTAAGGGAATTCCAGACCGCGCCCCAGCCTAATAGACTGGCGTCGGTCGTGACGATGACCCACTCTGGTCTGCGGAAGCTCATTCCCTGGGACAGGTGATCCTGGGTCAGCCACCAACGGAGTGAGTCTCTGGTCTTCTGATCTACTTGAATCATTGGAGACAAGTCTGTATAGTCCCCATTCCACTGTTTGAGCATGTACAGTTTGTAATGGTCTTAGATGAATTTGCGCAAAAGGAACTATGTCCATTGCTGCAACCATCAACCCTACTACTTCCATGCACTGAGCTATGGAAGGCCATAGAACAGAGTGAAGAACTTGACAAGCGTTTAGAAGCTTTGACTTTCTGACCTCTGTCAGGAAAATCTTCATTTCTAAAGAATCTATTATTGTCCCCAAGAAAGGGACTCTTGTCGACGGAGACAGGGAACTTTTTTCTATGTTCACCTTCCACCCGTGAGATCTGAGAAAGGCTAGAACAATGTCTGTGTGAGCCTTTGCTTTTGAAAGAGACAACGCTTGAATTAGGATGTCGTTCAAGTAAGGTGCCACTGCAATGCCCCTTGGTCTTAGAACCGCTAGAAGGGACCCGAGCACCTTTGTGAAAACCCTTGGAGCAGTGGCTAGTCCGAATGGGAGAGCCACGAACTGGTAATGTTTGTCCAGAAAGGCGAACCTTAGGAACTGATGATGATCTTTGTGGATAGGAATATGTAGATACGCATCCTTTAGATCCACGGTAGTCATAAATTGACCCTCCTGGATTGTAGATAAAATCGTTCGAATAGTTTCCATTTTGAACAATGGCACTCTGAGAAATTTGTTTAGAATTTTTAAATCCAGAATTGGTCTGAAACTTCCCTCTTTTGGGAACTACAAACAGATTTGAGTAAAACCCCAGACCTTGTTCCACAGTTGGAACTGGGTGTATCACTCCCATTTTTAACAGGTCCTCTACACAATGTAAGAATGCCTGTCTCTTTATTCGGTTTGAAGATAAGCGAGATATGTGGAACCTTCCCTTTGGGGTAGTTCCTTGAATTCTAGAAGATAACCCTGAGAGACTATTTCTAGTGCCCAGGGATCCTGAACATCTCTTGCCCAAGCCTGAGCAAAGAGAGAGAGTCTGCCCCCTACTAGATCCGGTCCCGGATCGGGGGCTACCCCTTCATGCTGTTTTGGTAGCAGCAGCAGGTTTCTTGGCCTGCTTACCCTTGTTCCAGCCTTGCATCGGTTTCCAAGCTGGTTTAGTCTGGGAAGCATTACCCTCTTGTCTAGAGGCTGCAGAGTTGGAGACCGGTCCGTTCCTGAAATTGCCAAAGGAACGAAAATTGGACTTATTCTTAGCCTTGAAAGGCCTATCTTGTGGGAGGGCATGGCCCTTTCCCCCAGTGATGTCTGAAATAATCTCTTTCAATTCTGGCCCAAAGAGGGTCTTACCTTTTGAAAGGGATATTAAGAAATTTTGTCTTGGAAGATACATCCGCAGACCAAGACTTTAGCCAGAGCGCTCTGCGCGCCACAATTGCAAACCCTGAATTTTTCGCCGCTAATCTCGCTAACTGCAAAGCGGCATCTAAAATAAGGAATTAGCTAACTTAAGTGCGTGAATTCTGTCCATAACTTCCTCATACGGAGTCTCTCTCTACTGAGCGATTTTTCTAGTTCTTCGAACCAGAACCACGCTGCTGTAGTGACAGGAATAATACACGAAATAGGTTGAAGGAGGTAACCTTGCTGTACAAAAATCTTTTTAAGCAAACCCTCCAATTTTTTTTTATCCATAGCATCTTTGAAAGCACAATTGTCCTCAATAGGAATGGTCGTGCGTTTGGCTAGTGTAGAAACCGCACCCTCGACCTTAGGAACTGTTTGCCATAAGTCCTTTCTGGGGTCGACCATTGGAAATAATTTCTTAAATATAGGAGGAGGGACAAAAGGTATGCCTGGCTTCTCCCACTCCTTATTCACTATGTCCGCCACCCGCTTGGGTATTGGAAAAGCGTCGGGGTGCACCGGGACCTCTAGGAACTTGTCCATCTTGCACAATTTTTCTGGAATGACCAGGTTGTCACAATCATCCAGAGTAGATAGCACCTCCTTAAGCAGTGCACGGAGATGCTCTAATTTAAACTTAAATGTCACAACATCAGGTTCTGCCTGCTGAGAAATTCTTCCTGAATCAGAAATTTCCCCATCTGACAAAACCTCCCTCATTGCCACTTCAGATTGGTGTGAGGGTATGACAGAAAAATTTTCATCAGCGCCCTCCTGCTCTACAGTGTTTAAAACAGAGCAATCGCGCTTTCTCTGAAATGCAGGCATTTTGGATAAAATATTTGCTATGGAGTTATCCATTACTGCCGTCAATTGTTGCATAGTAACAAGCATTGGCGCGCTAGAAGTACTAGGGGTCTCCTGCGTGGGCAAAACTGGTGTAGACACAGAAGGAGATGATGTAGAACTATGTCTACTCCCTTCATCTGAGGAATCATCTTGGGCAACTTTACTATCTGTGACAGTACTGTCCTTACTTTGTTTGGATGCTATGGCACAATTATCACACATTTTAGAAGGGGGAGACAAATTGGCTTCCATACATACAGAACATGATCTATCTGAAGGCACATACATGTTAAACAGGCTTAAACTTGTTAATAAAGTACAAAAACCGTTTTAAAACAAAACAGTTACTGTCTCTTTAAATTTTAAACAGGGCACACTTTATTACTGAATATGTGAAAAACTATGAAGGAATTATTCAATCTTAACCAAATTTTCACCACAGTGTCTTAAAGCATTCAAAGCATTGCACCCCAATTTTCAGGCTGTTAACCCTTAAAATGTGGAAACCGGAGCCGTTTACAATTTTAACCCCCTTACAGTCCCAGCCCCAGCCTTTGCTGCGACTTCACCAAACCCAGGGGAGTATACGATACCAAATGAAGCCTTCTAGGAACCTTTTCAATGAATTCCAGACCTACACACATGCAGCTGCATGTACTGATCTCAAAAGTAACTGCGCAGTAATGGCGCGAAAATGAGGCTCTGCCTACTACAGAGAAAGGCCCTTCCTGACTGGGAAGGTGTCTAAACAAGTGCCTGACGTAAAAAAACGTTCCACAAAGTTATAAAAGTGTGAAATTCAACTTCAAACTGTATAAAATACCTAAATAAAGCAATCGATTTAGCCCATAAAAGTGTCTACCAGTTTATAGCCCATATTAAGCCCTTTATTCTGTTTGAGACTAAGAAAATGGCTTACCGATCCCCATGAGGGGAAAAATGACAGCCTTCCAGCATTACACAGTCTTGTTAGAAAAATGGCTAGTCATACCTTAAGCAGAAAAAGTCTGCAAACTGTTCCCCCCAACTGAAGTTCTCTCAGCTCAACAGTCCTGTGTGGGAACAGCAATCGATTTTAGTTACTGCTGCTAAAATCATACTCCTCTCATAAACAGAACTCTTCATCTCTTTCTGTTTCAGAGTAAATAGTACATACCAGCACTATTTTAAAATAACAAACTCTTGATAGTAGAATAAATACTACAACTAAACACCACATACTCTTCACCATCTCCGTGGAGATGCTACTTGTTCAGAGCGGCAAAGAGAATGACTGGGGGGCGGAGCCTGGGAGGGGCTATATGGACAGCTTTTGCTGTGCTCTTTGCCATTTCCTGTTGGGGAGGAGAATATTCCCACAAGTTATGGATGACGCCGTGGACCGGACACACCAATGTTGGAGAAATATATTTAACTCTCTAGAGGATACAAAGTTCAGTTTGTTTGTTCTCTATTATAGTTTCTGTACAGGTAAGAAGGCTACTGGTAGCATTATCTTTTGGTTCAATCAAGTGATTTTCAGATCTTTTTGTTGGAAGGGAAATCTTCTCCTTGGTATATCTCAGCTCATTCTTCCAGTTCAGTTGCTACGTTCTGTGCTGTCATAAATTATGCATCCATTGGAATGGATTTGTAAATCGGCATCATGTCTTCTCTGCACACATTCTTTAAAGATTTTCTGTTTTGATGTTTTTGCTTTTTGGGAGGAAACTCCAGGCCGCAGGGTCCGGCAATATAGGAACTGCCTTATTCTGTCCCTCCCTTTCCATAACATGGACTGTCAGCTTGCGTATTAAATTCCACATTATAGAATTCCTATTGGATATTATCATCGTACAAAAGAAAATAACATTTCTCCAACATTGGTGTGTCCGGTCCACGGCGTCATCCATTACTTGTGGGATATTCTCCTCCCCCACAGGGAAAGGCAAGGAGAGCACACAGCAAGAGCTGTCCATATAGTCCCTCCCAGGCTCCGCCCCCCCCAGTCATTCTCCTTGCCGCTCTGAACAAGTAGCATCTCCTCGGGGATGGTGAGGAGTTTGTGGTGTTTAGTTGTAGTTTTTTATTCTTCTATCAAGAGTTTGTTATTTTAAAATAGTGCTGGTATGTACTATTTACTCTGAAACAGAAAGAGATGAAGAGTTCTGTTTAAAAGAGGATTATGATTTTAGCAGACAGTAACTAAAATCAGTTGCTGTTCCCACACAGGACTGTTGAGATGAGAGAACTTCAGTTGGGGGGAACAGTTTGCAGACTTTTCTGCTTAAGGTATGACTAGCCATTTTCTAACAAGACTGTGTAATGCTGGAAGGCTGTCATTTTCCCTCATGGGGATTGGTAAGCCATTTTCTTAGTCTCAAACAGAATAAAGGGCTTATTATGGGCTATACACTGGTAGACACTCTTAAGGGCTAAATCGATTGCTTTATTTAAGTATTATGTGCAGTTTGAAGTTGAATTTCACACTTTTATAACATTTTTTTAGCACCAGGCACTTGTTAGGACACCTTCACAGTCAGGAAGGGCCTTTCTCTGTAGTAGGCAGAGCCTCATTTTCGCGCCATTACTGTGCAGTTACTTTTGAGTACAGTACATGCAGCTGCATGTGTGTGGGTCTGGAATCCACTAAAAACGTTCCTAGAAGGCTTCATTTGATATCATATACCCCCCTGGGATTGGTGAAGTCGCAGCAAAGGCTGTATCTGGGACTGTAAGGGGGTTAAAACAAAAAACTGCTCCGGTTTCCACATTTTAAGGGTTAACAGCTTGAAAATTGGGGTGCAATACTTTGAATGCATTAAGACACTGTGGTGAAAATTTGGTAAAGATTGGATAATTCCTTCATAGTTTTTCACATATTCAGTAATAAAGTGTGCCCTGTTTAACATTTAAAGAGACAGTAACGGTTTTGTTTTAAAACGGTTTTTGTGCTTTATTAACCAGTTTAAGCCTGTTTAACATGTCTGTACCTTCAGATAGATCATGTTCTGTATGTATGGTAGCCAATGTGGTTCCCCCTTCAAATATGTGTGATAATTGTGCCATAGCGTCCAAACAAAGTAAGGACAGTACTGTCACAAATTGTAAAGTTGCCCAGGATGATTCCTCAGATGAAGGAAGTAGACATAGTTCTACATCATCTCCTTCTGTGTCTATACCAGTTATGCCCGCACAGGCGACCCCTAGTACTTCTAGCGCACCAATGCTTGTTACTATGCAGCAATTGACGGCAGTAATGGATAACTCCATAGCTAATATTTTATCCAAAATGCCAGCATTTCAGAGAAAGCGCGATTGCTCTGTTTTAAACACTGTAGAGCAGGAGGACGCTGATGATAATTTTTCTGTCATACCCTCACACCAATCTGAAGTGGCAGTGAGGGAGGGTTTGTCAGATGGGGAAATTTCTGATACAGAAAGAATTTCTCAGCAGGCAGAACCTGATGTTGTGACATTTAAATCAAAATTAGAGCATCTCCGCGCATTACTTAAGGAGGTGCTATCTACTCTGGATGATTGTGACAATCTGGTCAACCCAGAAAAATTGTGCAAGATGGACAAGTTCCTTGAGGTCCCGGTGCACCATGATGCTTTTCCGATACCTAAACGGGTGGCGGACATAGTGAATAAGGAGTGGGAGAAGCCAGGCATACCTTTTGTCCCTCCTCCTATATTTAAGAAATTGTTCCCTATGGTCGACCCCAGGAAGGACACATGGCAAACAGTCCCTAAGGTCGAGGGGGCGGTTTCTACTCTAGCCAAGCGCACGACCATTCCTATTGAGGACAATTGTGCTTTCAAAGATCCTATGGATAAAAAATTGGAGGGTTTGCTTAAAAAGATTTTTGTACAGCAAGGTTACCTCCTTTAACCTATTTCGTGCATTATTCCTGTCACTACAGCGGCATGGTTCTGGTTCGAGGAACTGGAAAAGTCGCTCAGTAGGGAGACTCCGTATGAGGAAGTCATGGACAGAATTCACGCACTTAAGTTAGCTAATTCCTTTATTTTAGACACCGCTTTGCAGTTAGCGAGGTTAGCGGCGAAAAATTCAGGGTTTACAATTGGGGCGCGTAGAGCGCTCTGGCTAAAGTCTTGGTCGGCGGATGTATCTTCCAAGACAAAATTGCTTAATACCCCTTTCAAAGGTAAGACCCTTTTTGGGCCAGAATTGAAAGAGATTATTTCAGACATCACTGAGGGAAAGGGCCATGCCCTCCCACAAGATAAACCTTTCAAGGCTAAGAATAAGTCCAATTTTCGTTCCATTCGCAATTTCAGGAACGGACCGGCTTCCAACTCGGCAGCCTCTAGACAAGAGGGTAACGCTTCCCAGACTAAACCAGCTTGGAAATCAATGCAAGGCTGGAACAAGGGTAAACAGGCCAAGAAGCCTGCTGCTGCTACCAAAACAGCATGAAGGGGTAGCCCCCGATCCGGGACCGGATCTAGTAGGGGGCAGACTCTCTCTCTCTTTGCTCAGGCTTAGGCAAGAGATGTTCAGGATCCCTGGACACTAGAAATAGTCTCTCAGGGTTTTCTTCTGGAGTTCAAGGAACTACCCTCAAGGGGAAGGTTCCACATGTCTAACTTATCTTCAAACCAAATAAAGAGACAGGCATTCTTACATTGTGTAGAAGACCTGTTAAAGATGGGAGTGATACACCCAGTTCCAACTGTGGAACAAGGTCGGGGGTTTTACTCAAATCTGTTTGTAGTTCCCAAAAAAGAGGGAATTTTCAGACCAATTCTGGATTTAAAAATTCTAAACAAATTTCTCAGAGTTCCATCGTTCAAATGGAAAACATTCGAACAATTTTATCTACAATCCAGGAGGGTCAATTTATGACTACCGTGGATTTAAAGGATGCGTATCTACATATTCCTATCCACAAAGATCATCCAAGGATTTTCACAAAGGTGCTAGGGTCCCTTCTAGAGGTTCTAAGACCAAGGGGTATTGCAGTGGCACCTTATCTGGACGACATTCTAATCCAAACGTCGTCTCTTTCCAAAGCAAAGGCTCATACAGATATTGTTCTAGCCTTTCTCATATCTCACGGGTGGAAGGTGAACGTAGAAAAGAGTTCCCTGTCTCCGTCGACAAGAGTTCCCTTCTTGGGAACGATAATAGATTCTTTAAAAATGAAGATCTTCCTGACAAAAGTCAGAAATTCAAAGCTTCTAAAGCTTGTCAAGTTCTTCACTCTATTCTGCAGCCTTCCATAGCTCAGTGCATGGTAGTAGTAGGGTTGATGGTTGCAGCAATGGACATAGTTCCTTTTGCTCAAATTCATCTAAGACCATTACAACTGTGCATGCTCAAGCAGTGGAATGGGGACTATACAGACTTGTCTCCAAAGATTCAAGTAGACCAGATGACCAGAGACTCACTCCGTTGGTGGTTGTCACAGGATCACCTGTCTCAGGGAATGAGTTTCCGCAGACCAGAGTGGGTCATTGTCACGACCGACGCCAGTCTATTAGGCTGGGGCGCGGTCTGGGATTCCCTGAAAGCTCAGGGTCTATGGTCTCGGGAAGAGTCTCTTCTCCCGATAAACATCCTGGAACTGAGAGCGATATTCAATGCTCTCCGGGCTTGGCCTCAACTAGCGAAGGCCGGATTCATAAGATTCCAGTCAGACAACATGACGACTGTAGCTTACATCAACCATCAGGGAGGAACAAAGAGTTCCTTGGCGATGAGAGAGGTATCCAAGATCATCAAATGGGCGGAGGATCACTCCTGCCATCTATCTGCAATTCACATCCCAGGAGTAGACAACTGGGAGGCGGATTATCTGAGTCGTCAGACTTTCCATCCGGGGGAGTGGGAACTCCACCCGGAGGTTTTTGCCCAGTTGACTCAATTATGGGACATTCCAGACATGGATCTGATGGCGTCTCGTCAGAACTTCAAGGTTCCTTGCTACGGGTCCAGATCCAGGGATCCCAAGGCGACTCTAGTGGATGCATTAGTGACGCCTTGGTCGTTCAACCTAGCTTATGCATTTCCACCGTTCCCTCTCCTTCCCAGGCTTGTAGCCAGGATCAAACAGGAGAAGGCCTCAGTGATTCTGATAGCTCCTGCGTGGCCACGCAGGACTTGGTATGCAGACCTGGTGAATATGTCATCGGCTCCACCATGGAAGCTACCTTTGAGACAGGATCTTCTAGTGCAAGGTCCATTCGAACATTCAAATCTAGTTTCTCTCCAGCTGACTGCTTGGAAATTGAACGCTTGATTTTATCCAAGCGCGGGTTTTCAGATTCAGTGATAGATACTCTGGTCCAAGCCAGAAAACCTGTGACTAGAAGGATTTACCATAAAATATGGAAAGGATATATCTGTTGGTGTGAATCCAAGGGATTCTCATGGATTAATATTCCCAGGATCCTCTCCTTTCTAACAAGAAGGTTTGGATAAGGGATTGTCAGCGAGTTCTCTAAAAGGACAGAGATCTGCTTTATCTGTCTTGTTACACAGACGACTGGCAGCTGTGCCAGATGTACAAGCTTTTGTACAGGCTTTGGTCAGAATCAAACCTGTTTACAGACCTTTGACTCCTCCCTGGAGTCTAAATTTAGTTTTTTCAGTTCTTCAAGGGGTTCCATTTGAGCCCTTACATTCCATAGATATCAAGTTACTATCTTGGAAATCTTTTGGTTGCTATTTCTTCTGCTAGAAGAGTTTCTGAACTATCTTCTTTGCAGTGTGATCCACCCTATCTGGTGTTCCATTCAGATAAGGTTGTTTTGCGTACCAAGCCTGGTTTTCTTCCAAAAGTTGTTTCCAACAAGAATATTAACCAGGAAATAGTTGTCCCTTCTTTGTGTCCGAATCCAGTTTCAAAGAAGGAACATTTGTTACACTATTTACATGTAGTCCGTGCTTTAAAGTTCTATTTAGAAGCAACAAAGGATTTCAGACAAAACTTCTTTTTTGTTTGTCGTTTATTCTGGTAAGAGGAGAGGACAAAAAGCTACTGCTACCTCTCTTTCTTTCTGGCTGAAAAGCATTATCCGATTGGCTTATGAGACTGCCGGACGGCAGCCTCCTGAACGAATCACAGCTCACTCTATTAGGGCTGTGGCTTCCACATGGGCCTTCAAGAACGAGGCTTCTGTTGATCAGATATGTGAGGCAGCAACTTGGTCTTCTCTGCACACTTTTGCCAAATTCTACAAATTTGATACTTTTTGCTTCTTCGGAGGCTATTTTTGGGAGAAAGGTTTTGCAAGCCGTGGTGCCTTCTGTTTAGGTAACCTGATTTGCTCCCTCCCTTCATCCGTGTCCTAAAGCTTTGGTATTGGTTCCCACAAGTAATGGATGACGCCGTGGACCGGACACACCAATGTTGGAGAAAACAGAATTTATGCTTACCTGATAAATTACTTTCTCCAACGGTGTGTCCGGTCCACGGCCCGCCCTGGTTTTTTAATCAGGTTTGAAAAATTTCTCTCTCTATACACTACAGTCACCACGGCACCCTATAGTTTCTCCTTTTTTTCTCCTAACCGTCGGTCGAATGACTGGGGGGGCGGAGCCTGGGAGGGACTATATGGACAGCTCTTGCTGTGTGCTCTCCTTGCCTTTCCCTGTGGGGGAGGAGAATATCCCACAAGTAATGGATGACGCCGTGGACCGGACACACCGTTGGAGAAAGTAATTTATCAGGTAAGCATAAATTCTGTTTTTATGCTTACCTGATAAATTATTTTCTTTCGGGATGATAAAATTCCATAGGCCCAACCTGTTTCAATATTTGGGCGACAGTTCTAATTTACACCTACTGTAGTCGCTCCTTCCGTCTATAGTCACAGCCACTGGATGGGTTATCCAGTGACATGCTAGGTCTCTACCACTGTTATTGCAATACTATTGCTTTTGATGTTTTAACAAGTGTAAATAAAAAGGCTATGTTTTAAGACCCCAGTGCTCCTCGTATTCAAACATTTATTCATTGTAAACCTACAATTGCTGCTATACTTTTCGTTTTGGATCATGCTGTTTAAATTTACTCCTATTATCAAATTTTCTTTGTTCCCTTGGTAACTTTATTTGAAAAAGCAAAAATGTGTAAGCTTAGGAGCCGGCCCATTTTTGGTTCAGAATTTGGGTAGAACTTGTTTTATTGGTGGCTACATTTATACACCAATCAGCAACCGCTACCCAGATAATGATCCAAAAATAGACCGGCTCCTAAATTCTTGCTTTTTCAAATAAAGATACCAAGAGAACTAAGAAAAATTGATAATAGTAGTAAATTAGAAAGTTGCTTAAAGGGACACTGAACCCAACTTTTTTTTCTTTTGTGATTCAGGTAGAGCAGAACATTTTAAGCAACTTTCTAATTTACTCCTATTATCAAATTTTCTTCATTCTCTCGGTAACTTTATTTGAAATGCAAGAATGTAAGTTTAGATGCCGGCTCATTTTTGGTGAACAACCTGGATTGTCCTTGCTGATTGGTGGATAAATTCATCCACCAATAAAAAAAAGTCCTGTCCAGAGTCTTAGATTCCTTCTTTTCTCCAACATTGGTGTGTCCGGTCCACGGCGTCATCCATTACTTGTGGGAAATATTCTCCCCCACAGGGAAAGGCAAGGAGAGCACACAACAAGAGCTGTCCATATAGCTCCCCCTCTGGCTCCGCCCCCCAGTCATTCTCCTTGCCGCTCTGAACAAGTAGCATCTCCACGGGGATGGTGAGGAGTTTGTGGTGTTAGTTGTAGTTTTCTCCTGTTAAGTGTGGTCAGTCCACGGGTCATCATTACTTCTGGGATATTAACTCCTCCCCAACAGGAAGTGCAAGAGGATCACCCAGCAGAGCTGCTATATAGCTCCTCCCCTCTACGTCACACCCAGTCATTCTCTTGCACCCAACTAATAGATAGGATGTGTGAGAGGACTGTGGTGATTATACTTAGTTTTATACCTTCAATCAAAAGTTTGTTATTTTATAACAGCACCGGAGTGTGTTGTTCCTTCTCTGGTAGAATTTGAAGAAGAATCTACCTGAGTTTTTTGTATGATTTTAGCCGGCGTAGTTAAGATCATATTGCTGTTCTCGGCCATCTGAGGAGTGAGGTAAACTTCAGATCAGGGGACAGCGGGCAGGTTAACCTGCAAAGAGGTATGTAGCAGCATATTATTTTCTGACAATGGAATTGACTGAGAAAATTCTGCCATACCGATATAATGTAAGCTCAGCCTTTAATGCAGTAGTAGCAACTGGTATCAGGCTGTCATGTATGTATATTTACACTTCAGTATTCTGGGGAATGGCACTTCACTAGGATAATACTGTATGCATAAAACTTTAGCCTAATTTGCAGTGACTAGCAACAGGCTTTCTAATGACATTTCATTTATTTGATGTTAAACGTTTTTGCTGGCATGTTAAATCGTTTAATTATCTGAGGTACTGGGTGAAAAATTGTTTTGGGCACTGTTTTTTCCACTTGGCAGTCGTTTTATTTAATTTAAGACAGTTTACTGATCTCCCTCACTGTTGTGTGTGAGGGGGAGGGGCCTATTTTGGCGCTTTTGCTACGCATCAGAAAATTCAGTCAGAGGTCTCTTGTCTTCCCTGCATGATCCGGTTCGTCTCTACAGAGCTCAGGGGCTTCAAAAGCTAATTTGAGGGAGGTAATCACTCACAGCAGAGCTGTGAGATTGTGACTGACTGTGATAAAAAACGTTTATTTTCTGTACATTTTTTTCTGCTACTCAGGGTTAGTTATCCATTGCTAATGGGGGCAATCCTTTGCTAAAATTGTGTTTTTACCGAAAAGAATTTGATGTTATAGTTTCTCAAGTTTATTATTTCTCAACTGTCATAACTTTTTTTCTGTGCTTCTTAAAGGGACACTGAACCCAAATTTTTTCTTTTGTAATTCAGAAAGAGCATGCAATTTTAAGCAATTTTCTAATTTACTCCTATTATCAATTTTTCTTCGTTCTCTTGCTATCATTATTTGAAAAATAAGTCATCTAAGCTTTTTTTTGGTTTCAGTACTCTGGACAGCAGTTTTTGCTTGGTGAATGAATTTATCCACCAATCAGCAAGGACAACCCAGGTTGTTCACCAAAAATGGGCCGGCATCTAAACTTACATTCTTGCATTTCAAATAAAGATACCAAGAGAATTAAGAAAATTTGATAATAGGAGTAAATTAGAAAGTTGCTTAAAATTTCATGCTCAATCTGAATAACGAAATAATTTTTTTGGGTACAGTGTCCCTTTAAAGGCACAGTACGTTTTCATATTATTTGTAAATTGCTTTGAAAAGTATTTCCAAGTTGCTGGTTTAATTGCTAGTGTGTTAAACATGTCTGACTCAGAGGAATATCTCTGTGCTATATGTGCTAAAGCCAAAGTGGAGCCCAATAGAAATTTATGTACTAATTGCATTAATGCTACTTTAAATAAAAGTCAATCTGTACAAATTGAACATCGTTCACCAAATAACGAGGGGAGAGTTATGCCGACTAACTCGCCTCACGTGTCAGTACCTGCATCTCCCGCTCGGGAGGTGCGTGATATTGTAGCGCCGAGTACATCAGGGCGGCCATTACAAATCACATTACAGGATATGGCTAATGTTATGACTGAAGTTTTGGCTAAATTACCAGAACTTAGAGGTAAGCGTGATCACTCTGGGGTGAGAACAGAGTGCGCTGTTGATAATAGGGCCATGTCTGATACTGCGTCACAGTATGCTGAACATGAGGACGGAGAGCTTCAATCTGCAGGTGACGTTTCTGATCCCAATAGAATGGATTCAGACATTTCTAATTTTAAGTTTAAACTCGAAAACCTCCGTGTATTACTAGGGGAGGTATTAGCAGCTCTGAATGATTGTAACACCGTTGCAATCCCAGAGAAATTATGTAGGCTGGATAGATACTATGCGGTACCGGCGAGTACTGACGTATTTCCTATACCTAAGAGGCTTACAGAGATAATTACTAAGGAGTGGGATAGGCCCGGTGTACCCTTTTCCCCCCCTCCTGTGTTTAGAAAAATGTTTCCAATAGACGCCACCACACGGGACTTATGGCAGACGGTCCCTAAGGTGGAGGGAGCGGTTTCTACTCTGGCTAAGCGTACCACTATCCCGGTGGAGGATAGCTGTGCCTTTTCAGATCCAATGGATAAAAAATTAGAGGGTTACCTTAAGAAAATGTTTGTTCAACAAGGTTTTATATTGCAACCCCTTGCATGTATTGCGTCTGTCTCTGCCGCGGCCGCTTTTTGGTCCGAGTCCCTGGAAGAGACTCTTGACTCAATAACTATAGATGAGATTTCAAACAAGCTTAAAACACTTAAGCTAGCTAATTCATTTGTTTCAGATGCCGTAGTACATTTAACAAAACTTACGGCTAAGAATTCCGGATTCGCCATTCAGGCACGCAGAGCACTGTGGCTAAAATCCTGGTCAGCTGACGTTACTTCTAAATCTAAATTACTTAACATACCTTTCAAAGGGCAGACCTTATTCGGGCCCGGTTTGAAAGAAATTATCGCTGACATTACAGGAGGTAAAGGCCATGCCCTGCCTCAAGACAGAGCCAAACCTAAGGCTAGACAGTCTAATTTTCGTTCCTTTCGTAATTTCAAGGCAGGAGCAGCATCAACTTCCTCTGCTCCAAAACAAGAAGGAGCTGTTGCTCGCTACAGACAAGGCTGGAGACCTAACCAGTCCTGGAACAAGGGCAAGCAGGCCAGAAAACCTGCTGCTGCCCCTAAGACAGCATGAATCGAGGGCCCCCGATCCGGAAACGGATCTAGTGGGGGGCAGACTTTCTCTCTTCGCCCAGGCTTGGGCAAGAGATGTCCAGGATCCCTGGGCGTTAGAGATCATATCTCAGGGATATCTTCTGGACTTCAAATCCTCTCCCCCAAAAGGGAGATTTCATCTGTCAAGGTTGTCAACAAACCAAATAAAGAAAGAGGCGTTTCTACGCTGTGTACAAGATCTTTTACTAATGGGAGTGATCCATCCGGTTCCGCGGTCGGAACATAGACAGGGGTTTTACTCGATTCTGTTTGTGGTTCCCAAAAAAGAGGGAACCTTCAGGCCAATCTTGGATTTAAAGATCCTAAACAAATTCCTAAGAGTTCCGTCGTTCAAAATGGAAACTATTCGGACAATCCTACCCATGATCCAAAAGGGTCAGTACATGACCACAGTGGATTTAAAGGATGCTTACCTTCACATACCGATTCACAAAGATCATTACCGGTATCTAAGGTTTGCCTTCCTAGACAGGCATTACCAGTTTGTAGCTCTTCCATTCGGATTGGCTACGGCTCCAAGAATCTTCACAAAGGTTCTGGGTGCTCTTCTGGCGGTACTAAGACCGCGAGGAATTTCGGTAGCTCCGTACCTAGACGACATTCTGATACAAGCTTCAAGCTTTCAAACTGCCAAGTCTCATACAGAGTTAGTACTGGCATTTCTAAGGTCGCATGGATGGAAGGTGAACGAAAAGAAGAGTTCTCTCCGTCCACTCACAAGAGTTCCCTTCTTGGGGACTCTTATAGATTCTGTAGAAATGAAGATTTACCTGACAGAAGACAGGTTAACAAAGCTTCAAAATGCATGCCGTGCCCTTCATTCCATTCAACACCCGTCAGTAGCTCAATGCATGGAGGTGATCGGCTTAATGGTAGCGGCAATGGACATAGTACCCTTTGCACGTCTACATCTCAGACCGCTGCAATTGTGCATGCTAAGTCAGTGGAATGGGGATTACTCAGATTTGTCCCCTACTCTGAATCTGGATCAAGAGACCAGAAATTCTCTTCTGTGGTGGCTTTCTCGGCCACATCTGTCCAGGGGGATGCCATTCAGCAGGCCGGATTGGACAATTGTAACAACAGACGCCAGCCTACTAGGTTGGGGCGCTGTCTGGAATTCTCTGAAGGCTCAGGGATCATGGACTCGGGAGGAGAGTCTCCTGCCTATAAACATTCTGGAATTGAGAGCAGTTCTCAATGCTCTTCTGGCTTGGCCCCAGTTAACAACTCGGGGGTTTATCAGGTTTCAGTCGGACAACATCACGACTGTAGCTTACATCAACCATCAAGGAGGGACAAGAAGCTCCCTAGCGATGATGGAAGTATCAAAGATAATTCGCTGGGCAGAGTTTCACTCTTGCCACCTGTCAGCAATCCACATCCCGGGAGCGGAGAACTGGGAGGCGGATTTTCTAAGTCGTCAGACTTTTCATCCGGGGGAGTGGGAACTTTATCCGGAGGTCTTTGCCCAAACACTTCGACGTTGGGGCAAACCAGAGATAGATCTCATGGCGTCTCGACAGAACGCCAAGCTTCCTTGTTACGGGTCCAGATCCAGGGATCCGGGAGCGGTCCTGATAGATGCTTTGACAGCACCTTGGACCTTCGGGATGGCTTATGTGTTTCCACCCTTCCCGATGCTTCCTCGATTGATTGCCAGAATCAAACAGGAGAGAGCTTCGGTGATTCTAATAGCGCCTGCGTGGCCACGCAGGACCTGGTATGCAGATCTAGTGGACATGTCATCCTGTCCTCCTTGGTCTCTGCCTCTGAGACAGGACCTTCTAATTCAGGGTCCCTTCAAACATCAAAACCTAATTTCTCTGAAGCTGACTGCATGGAAATTGAACGCTTGATTTTATCAAAGCGTGGATTTTCTGAATCGGTAATTGATACCTTAATACAGGCTAGGAAGCCTGTTACCAGAAAGATTTACCATAAAATATGGCGTAAATACTTATATTGGTGCGAATCCAAAAGTTACTCATGGAGTAAGGTTAGGATTCCTAGGATATTGTCTTTTCTACAAGAAGGTTTAGAAAAGGGTTTATCCGCTAGTTCCTTAAAGGGACAGATTTCAGCTCTGTCCATTCTTTTACACAAACGTCTGTCAGAGGTTCCGGACGTTCAAGCTTTTTGTCAGGCTTTGGCTAGGATCAAGCCTGTGTTTAAAACTGTTGCTCCACCATGGAGTTTGAACTTAGTTCTTAATGTTTTACAGGGTGTTCCGTTTGAACCCCTTCATTCCATTGATATCAAGCTGTTATCTTGGAAAGTTCTGTTTTTAATGGCTATTTCCTCGGCTCGAAGAGTCTCTGAGTTATCTGCCTTACATTGTGATTCTCCTTATCTGATTTTTCATTCAGACAAGGTAGTTCTGCGTACTAAACCTGGGTTCTTACCTAAGGTGGTCACTAACAGGAATATCAATCAAGAGATTGTTGTTCCATCTTTGTGTCCTAATCCTTCTTCGAAGAAGGAACGTCTTCTACACAATCTAGATGTAGTCCGTGCCCTGAAATTTTATCTACAGGCAACTAAGGATTTTCGACAAACGTCTTCCCTGTTTGTCGTTTATTCTGGTCAGAGGAGAGGTCAAAAAGCTTCGGCTACCTCTCTCTCTTTTTGGCTTCGTAGCATAATACGTTTAGCTTATGAGACTGCTGGACAGCAGCCTCCTGAAAGAATTACAGCTCATTCTACTAGAGCTGTGGCTTCCACTTGGGCCTTTAAGAATGAGGCTTCTGTTGAACAGATTTGCAAGGCTGCAACTTGGTCTTCTCTTCATACTTTTTCCAAATTTTACAAATTTGACACTTTTGCTTCTTCGGAGGCTGTTTTTGGGAGAAAGGTTCTTCAGACAGTGGTTCCTTCCGTATAAAGAGCCTGCCTGTCCCTCCCGTCATCCGTGTACTTTAGCTTTGGTATTGGTATCCCAGAAGTAATGATGACCCGTGGACTGACCACACTTAACAGGAGAAAACAAAATTTATGCTTACCTGATAAATTCCTTTCTCCTGTAGTGTGGTCAGTCCACGGCCCGCCCTGTTTTTATGGCAGGTCTAAATTTTTAAATCATACTCCAGTCACCACTGCACCCTTTGGCTTCTCCTTTCTCGTTGGTTCTCGGTCGAATGACTGGGTGTGACGTAGAGGGGAGGAGCTATATAGCAGCTCTGCTGGGTGATCCTCTTGCACTTCCTGTTGGGGAGGAGTTAATATCCCAGAAGTAATGATGACCCGTGGACTGACCACACTACAGGAGAAAGGAATTTATCAGGTAAGCATAAATTTTGTTTTTTATTCTTCTATCAAGAGTTTGTTATTTTAAAATAGTGCTGGCTTGTACTATTTACTCTACAACAGAAAAGTGATGAAGATTTCTGTTTAAGAGGGCTATGATTTTAGCACAAGTAACTAAAATCCATTTATGTTACCACGCAGGACTGTTGAAACCAGAGAACTTCAGTTGGGGGTAACAGTTTGCAGACTTATCTGCTTCAGGTATGACTAGTCTCCTTCTAACAACACAGGCTAATGCTAGATGACAGTCATTTTTCCCCTCAGGGAAAACGGTAAGCCATTTTTCTTTCACCTCAGCAAAAAAGATAACAGGCTTCCCCTTTTTGATTTTTATGCTGGTAGACACTGTCAGGGGCCAAATCGATTGTTTGTTTTTTATTACAATATGATGGCAATTGAAATGTTTTATAAGCTCATATACACTTGGGGACGTTTTTTATTGATCTGGCTTGCTTTAGACACCTAAATCTAGTCAGGAAGGCCCCTTCACTCTAGTGTACTGAGGGAGGAGGCCTCATTTTGGCACTTCAGTTAATTTCAAGGCAGTGCATGCAGTTCCATGTGAGAGGGTCCTGTGGCTCAGAAAGTGACTCCAGAAGGCTTATTTCTGTGGATGATTGACCCCTAAGAAAGGTAAAAGCTGCAGCAATGCTGTAGCAGGGATTGTGGTGTATAAAAACGGTTAAATCCAACAATTGGCTCCGGTTTGCTTGTTTTAAGAGCTAGAGTCTCCATATTTGCTGTGCAATACTTTCTAAGCATTAAGACACTGGGGTCCAAATTTCAGAAAAATCGGATATTGCCTTCATAGTTTTTTGAACATTCAGAAATAAAGTGTGTCATATTTTATTATTTAAAGAGACAGTAACGTTTTTGTTTAAAATCGTTTTTATTGCATTGTGTGCCTGCCTAAATCTGTTTAACATGTCTGTGCCATCAGATAACCTATGTTCTGTGTGTGTAGAGACAAATGTGGTTCCCCCTTCGAGTGTTTGTGATAATTGTGCCATAGCGTCCAAACAAAATGAGGACAGCTCTGTTACATTTCATAATGTTGCCCAAGATGATTTATCTAATGAAGGTAGTGGGGATAGTTCTACATTCTCTCCTTCTGTGTCTACACCAGTTTTGCCCGCGCAGGCGACACCTAGCGCGCCAGTGCTTATTTCTATGCAACAATTAACAGCAGTAGTGGATAATTCTATAGCAAATCTTTTATCCAAACTGCCAGCATTTCAGAGAAAGCGTGATTGTTCAGCTTTAAATACAGATAAAAGGGATGAACAATCAGACGCTGACAATACTTTATCTATTTTACCCTCACATCAATCGGAATTTGCTGTGAGGGAAGGGCTGTCTGAGGGTGAAATTTCAGACTCAGGAAAAATTTCTCAACAGGCAGAACCTGATATAGTAGCATTTAAGTTTAAGCTAGAACATCTCCGCGCTTTGCTAAAGGAGGTATTAGCTACTCTGGATGACTGTGATTCTATGGTAGTACCAGAGAAGTTGTGCAAATTGGACAAATTTTTAGAGGTCCCAGTGCACGACGACGCTTTTCCAATGCCCAAAAGGGTAGCGAACATAGTGGAAAAGGAGTGGGAGAAGCCAGGTGTACCCTTTGCCCCACCTCCTATATTTAAGAAAATGTTTCCCATAGTAGACCCTAGAAGGGACGCATGGCAGACCGTCCCGAAGGTTGAAGGAGCTGTTTCAACACTAGCGAAGCGCACCACTATTCCTATAGAGGACAGCTGCGCTTTCAAAGATCCTATGGATAAAAAATTGGAAGGATTGCTTAAAAAGATTTTTGTTCAGCAAGGGTTCATCCTGCAACCAGCTACGTGTGTTATTACTGTCACTTCAGCGGCGTCCTTTTGGTTCGAGGAACTAGAAAGGTCGCTCCAGAAAGAGACTTCCTATGAAGAAGTCATGGACAGAATTCACGCATTAAAATTTAGCTAATTCCTTTATATTGGATGCCGCCTTTCAAATAACGAAATTGGCGGCGAAAAACTCAGGTTTTGCTATAGTAGCGCAGAGGGCGCTTTGGCTAAAATCCTGGTCGGCAGATGTGTTGTCCAAGACTAAGTTACTTAATATTCCTTTCAAGGGTAAGACCCTTTTTGGGCCGGAATTGAAGGAAATTATTTCAGACATCACTGGGGGTAAGGGCCATGCCCTCCCACAGGATAGGCCTTTTAAGGCTAAGAACAAGTCTAATTTCCGTTCCTTTCACAATTTCAGGAACGGACCGGCTAATAACTCCACTGCCGCTAGACAAGAAGGTAACGCGGCCCAGCCCAAACCCGCTTGGAAGCCCATGCAAGGCTGGAACAAGGGTAAAGAGACCAAGAAACCTGCTGCTGCTACCAAGACAGCATGAAGGGGTAGCCCCCGATCCGGGACTGGATCTGGTAGGGGGCAGACTATCTCTCTTCGCTCAGGCTTGGGCAAGAGATGTTCCGGATCCCTGGGCACTAGAGAGTCTCCAAGGGATACCTGCTAGAGTTCAAGGGACTTCCTCCATGGGGAAGGTTCCACCTGTCTCGCTTATCTTCAGACCAGATAAAGAAACAGGCATTCTTACATTGCGTAGGAGACCTAGTAAAGATGGGAGTGATAAACCCAGTCCCCTCAGGGGAACAAGGTCTAGGGTTTTACTCGAACCTGTTTGTGGTTCCCAAAAAAGAGGGAACTTTCAGGCCAATTCTGGATTTAAAGATATTAAACAAGTTCCTCAGAGTTCCATCCTTCAAAATGGAAACCATTCGGACAATCTTGCCAACAATCCAGCAGGGTCAATATTTGACTACCGTGGATCTAAAGGATGCGTATCTCCATATTCCAATCCACAAAACTCATCATCCGTTCCTGAGGTTCGCCTTTCTGGACAAACATTACCAGTTCGTGGCTCTTCCATTCGGTTTAGCCACCGCTCCCAGAATTTTCACAAAGGTGCTAGGGTCCCTTCTAGCGGACCTAAGGCCGAGGGGCATCGCTGTAGCACCTTATCTAGACTACATCCTAATCCAAGCGTCGTCTCTTTCCAAAGCAAGGGCCCACACAGACATTGTGTTGGCTTTTCTCAGATCTCACGGGTGGAAGGTGAACATAGAAAAGAGTTCACTGTCACCGTCCACAAGGGTTCCTTTTCTGGGAACAATAATAGATTCTGTGGAAATGAAGATCTTCCTGACAGAAGTCAGAAAGCTAAAGCTTCTAAACGTTTGTCGAGTTCTTCATTCTATTCCTCAACCCTCCATAGCTCAGTGCATGGAAGTAATAGGACTAATGGTCGCAGCAATGGACGTGGTTCCTTTTGCTCGAATTCATCTAAGACCATTACAGCTGTGCATGCTCAATCAGTGGAATGGGGACTATACAGACTTGTCTCCCCAAATTCAAGTAGACCAGGTAACCAGGGACTCACTTCTCTGGTGGTTGACCCAGGATCACCTGTCTCAGGGAATGAGTTTCCGCAGACCGGAGTGGGTCATCGTCACGACCGACGCCAGCCTCTTGGGGTGGGGCGCGGTCTAGGACTCCCTGAAAGCTCAGGGCCTATGGTCTCGGGAAGAGTCTCTTCTCCCGATAAACATTTTGGAACTAAGAGCAATATTCTATGCGCTCCTGGCTTGGCCTCAGCTAGCAGACTGTTGCGTACATCAATCATCAGGGGGGAACAAAGAGTTCCCTAGCGATGAAGGAAGTTACCAAGATTATCCAATGGGCAGAGAATCACTCCTGCCATCTATCTGCTATTCACATCCCAGGAGTAGACAACTGGGAAGCGGACTATTTGAGTCGTCAGACTTTCCATCCGGGGGAGTGGGAACTCCACCCGGAGGTCTTTGCTCAGTTAACCCAATTATGGGGCATTCCAGACATGGATCTAATGGCGTCCCGTCAGAACTTCAAGATTCCTTGCTACGGGTCCAGATCCAGGGATCCCAAGGCGACTCTAGTGGATGCATTAGTGGCGCCTTGGTCGTTCAACCTAGCGTATGTGTTTCCACCGTTTCCTCTCCTTCCCAGGCTCATAGCCAGGATCAAACAGGAGAAGGCCTCTGTGATTCTGATAGCTCCTGCGTGGCCACGCAGGACTTGGTATGCAGACCTGGTGAATATGTCATCGGCTCCACCATGGAAGCTACCTTTGAGACAGGATCTTCTAGTAAAAGGTCCATTCGAACATCCAAATCTAGTTTCTCTGCAGCTGACTGCTTGGAAATTGAACGCTTGATTTTATCCAAGCGTGGGTTTTCGGATTCTGTGATAGATACTCTGGTCCAAGCCAGAAAACCTGTGACTAGAAAGATTTACCATAAAATATGGAAAAAATATATCTGCTGGTGTGAATCCAAGGGATTCTCCTTGAGTAAGATTACAATTCCAAAGATTCTCTCCTTTCTCCAAGAAGGTTTGGATAAAGGGTTGTCAGCTAGTTCTCTAAAAGGACAGATTTCTGCTTTATCTGTCTTGTTACACAAACGACTGGCAGCTGTGACAGATGTACAAGCTTTTGTTCAGGCTTTGGTTAGAATCAAGCCTGTTTACAGACCCATGACTCCTCCTTGGAGTCTAAATTTAGTTCTTTCAGTTCTTCAAGGGGTTCCGTTTGAACCTTTACATTCCATAGATATTAAGTTATTATCTTGGAAAGTTCTGTTTTTGGTTGCTATTTCTTCTGCTAGAAGAGTTTCTGAATTATCTGCTTTGCAGTGTGATCCACCCTATCTGGTGTTCCATTCAGATAAGGTTGTTTTGCGTACTAAGCCTGGTTTTCTTCCAAAAGTTGTTTCCAACAAGAATATTAACCAGTAAATAGTTGTTCCTTCTCTGTGTCCGAATCCAGTTTCAAAGAAGGAACGTTTATTACACAATTTAGATGTTGTTCATGCTTTAAAGTTCTACTTAGAAGCAACAAAAGATTTTAGACAAACCTCATCTTTGTTTGTCGTTTACTCTGGTAAGAGGAGAGGTCAAAAAGCTACTGCTACCTCTCTCTCTTTCTGGCTGAAAAGCATTATCCGATTGGCTTATGAGACTGCCGGACGGCAACCTCCTTACCGAATCACAGCTCACTCTACTAGGGCTGTGGCTTCCACTTGGGCCTACAAGAACAAGGCTTCTGTTGATCAGATATGTAAGGCAGCGACTTGGTCCTCTCTGCACACTTTTGCCAAATTCTACAAATTTGATACTTATGCTTCTTCGGAGGCTATTTTTGGGAGAAAGGTTTTGAAAGCCGTGGTGCCTTCCATTTAGGTAACCCGATTTGCTCCCTCCCTTCATCCGTGTCCTAAAGCTTTGGTATTGGTTCCCACAAGTAATGGATGACGCCGTGGACCGGACACACCAATGTTTGAGAAAACAGAATTTATGCTTACCTGATAAATTACTTTCTCCCGCCCTGGTTTCCTAATCAGGTTGAAATTTTTTTTCTTCATACACTACAGTCACCACGGCACCCTATAGTTTCTCCTTTTTCTCCTAACCGTCGGTCGAATGACTGGGGGGCGGAGCCAGAGGGGGAGCTATATGGACAGCTCTTGCTGTGTGCTCTCCTTGCCTTTCCCTGTGGGGGAGAATATTTCCCACAAGTAATGGATGACGCCGTGGACCGGACACACCGTTGGAGAAAGTAATTTATCAGGTAAGCATAAATTCTGTTTTTTAAATAGAGATAGCAAGAGAACGAAGAAAAATGAATAGGAGTAAATTAGAAAGTTGCTTAAAATAGCATACTCTATCTGAATCATGAAAGAAAAAATTTGGGTTCAGTGTCCCTTTAAAATTACATGCTCTATCTGAATCATGAAAGTTTAATTTTGTCTAGACTATCCCTTTAATATTTATAAGGGTAAATTGTATTGCTTCTGTCATTAGAAACAAATACAGGCATACCTCGCATTATTGTGCTTCGCAGATATTGCTCTTTTTAAGTGATTGAAGGTTTGTGGTTTTTTTTCAGCGGCTCCCTGGGACGGTTTGTCTTCGATTGCTCTATTCTGGGTGCAAATGAGCGCTCTGCATAGGGAAGGGTTCTTCCTTCCCCCTTTTCAGTCCTCAGGACATTACTTGGTCCTTTGTTTTATGTAGATGGGGGATTTACAAGTCCTCTCTTTACTTGTTGGGTTGGCAGGTTCTTTTGATAGGTGTCCTGTTCATCCTGGTTCTCTCTCTTGGAGTAACCTTTTCTTTGGTCCTAGTCCCTTTGGGTTGTAAGGGTCCTTTCGGACTCATTGATCTGAATCTTTCTTCCCCACTGGGGGAATGTGGATGTTTCCCCTTCTGATCAGGGATGAGTTTAATTTGGGGGCTGTGTGCCTGCGGGACTTCGTCTTCTCATAGGCTTTTGGCTCTGTTGAGTCTAATAACCTGAGTGGTATCTGGCAAGGGCCTTGCTGGTTTTAACTGTTGGGCAGTTATCTCGACCGTTTTCTTTTTTGCCCTTTTGCTTCTAGTAAATCATTTTTTGGATGTTTTAGGCTGTGGAGCCCTCAGAAGGGGCCGCCTTTCGTACCTGCTGTTTTGCATTCAGTGTCCTCTTTAGCTTGGATATTTTTGCCCCAAAAGTAATGAATGCAGCTGTGGACTTTTCCCGTTTAAGAAGAAAAATTTAAATTATGCTAACCTGATAATTTTCTTTTCTTCTGACGGGAAGAGCCCACAGCTCCCCGCCTGTGTTTTATCATAAGAGGCGGCTGTATTTTTTGTTCTGCTACCTTTTTCACCCTGATATTTCTCCTACTGTTCTTTGTTCCCTTGGCAGAATGACTGGGGGATGAGGAAAATGGGGGAGGTATTTAAACCTTTGGCTGTGGTGTCTTTGCCTCCTCCTGGTGGCCAGGTTCTGAATTCCCAAAAGTAATGAATGCAGCTGTGGACTCTTCCTGTCAGAAGAAAAGAAAATTATCAAGTAAGAATAATTTACGTTTTTAAATTAAAGGGACAGTAAACCTACTAAATAATGTTATATAATTCTGCACTATGTGCAGAATTATACAACATTAGCTTAGCGCTAACTTTATATATCAAAGGACTGCAGAGAGATTTTATTCCAATGTTCAATTTTGCTGAATGCCGCTCCTGAGCGGGTCTTTCTTTTCATAAGTGCTTTGCGGGCACGCTGTCTAGTTACAGCACGCTCCGATCGTGCCAATAAACTGAATGTAGCTCGCTACCAGACCAGAGCGGGAGTAAGCTACATTCAGTTTAATGGCGTGATCGGGCACGCTGTGACTAGACAGCGTGCCTGCAAAGCGCTTATGAAACGAAAGACCCGCTCAGTAGAGCCAGGAGCGGCGTTCAGGAAAATTGAACTTTAAAATAAAATATCTCTGCAGTTCTTTGTATAAAGTTGACGTTAAGCTAATGTTATATATTTCTGCACTATGTGCAGAATTATATAACATTATCTTGTAGGTTTACTGTCCATTTTAAGGTATGTACATTGTTTTTATTTAGACATAATGCGATTGCACATATAATAGACTAGAGTATAGTGTAAATATAACTTTTATATGCACTGGGAAACTAAGAAAATAGTGTGACTCAATTTATTGCTGTGAACCAAACCCGCAATATCTCCCAGGTACGCCTGTATATTTATTATTAATATACTATTGCACTTATTATATTTTTCATTATAGTGGGCTTGAATCAATATTCATTACACAATTAACTCCATAACAGGGTTCTGTGTCTAATCAGTAAGCCTATGCTTATTGGATGGGGGGAAAAAACACCCATTTCTGGGGCGTTTGAAACGACCTTGTCGAAGGACTATTTTTACCAGGTTTAAAGTAAGATTTTCAATCTAAAAAATCCTTTAAAAAAACAAAATACAGGAATGTTTTAAAAATACATTTGATTTAGTGATGCACCGAAATGCAAATTCTGGACCGAATCCGAAAATCCGGGATGCACTTGGCCGAAAACCGAAACTGATACCGAAAATGTATTTTTTCAAATTATTATTATTATTATTATTATTTTTTTTTGCATAATTAGTCAATAAAAAAAGCCCACACTTTTATTTAAAGTAACACACTGAAATTGGACAAAAACAAAATTTATGCTTACCTGATAAATGTATTTCTCTTGTGGTGTATCCAGTCCACGGATTTATCCATTACTTGTGGGATATTCTCCTTCCCAACAGGATGCTGCAAAAGGATCACCCACAGCAGAGCTGTCTATATAGCTCCTCCCCTAACTGCCACCCCCAGTCATTTGACCGAAGACAAGCAAGAGAAAGGAGAAACTATAGGGTGCAGTGGTGACTGTAGTTTAAAAAATAACTCCTGCCTTAAAATGACAGTGCGGGCCGTGGACTGGATACACCACAAGAGAAATAAATTTATCAGGTAAGCATAGATTTTGTTTTCTCTTGTAAGGTGTATCCAGTCCACGGATTCATCCATTACTTGTGGGATACCAATACCAAAGCTATAGGACACGGATGAAGGGAGGGACAAGGCAGGCGCTTAAACGGAGGGCACCACTGCCTGTAAGACATTTCTCCCAAAACCAGCCTCCGAAGAAGCAAAAGTATCAAATTTGTAGAATTTAGAAAAGGTATGAAGCGAAGACCAAGTCGCCGCCTTACAAATCTGTTCAACAGAAGCCTCATTTTTAAAAGCCCATGTGGAAGCTACTGCTCTAGTGGGAATGAGCTGTAATTCTCTCAGGAGGCTGCTGGCCAGCAGTCTCGTAAGCAAAGCGGATTATGCTTCTTAACCAAAAAGAAAGAAGTTGCCGAAGCCTTTTGGCCTCTCCTCTGTCCAGAGTAAACCACAAACAAAGCAGATGTTTGACGAAAATCTTTAGTGGCTTGTAAATAGAATTTTAAAGCACGGACCACATCAAGATTGTGTAATAGACGTTCCTTCTTTGAAGAAGGATTAGGACATAGTGAAGGAACAACAATCTCCTGATTGATATTCTTATTAGATACTACCTTAGGAAGAAACCCAGGTTTGGTACGCAACACTACCTTATCAGCATGGAAAATGAGATAAGGAGAATCACATTGTAAAGCCGATAACTCCGAAACTCGTCGAGCCGAGGAGATAGCTACCAAAAACAGAACTTTCCAAGACAACAGCTTTATATCTATGGAATGCAAAGGTTCAAACGGAACCCCTTGAAGAACTTTAAGAACTAAATTTAGACTCCATGGCGGAGCAACAGGTTTAAACACAGGCTTGATTCTAACTAAAGCCTGACAAAACGCCTGAACGTCTGGAGTATTAGCCAGACGCTTGTGCAAAAGAATAGACAGAGCAGAAATCTGTCCCTTTAAGGAACTAGCCGATAATCCCTTCTCCAATCCTTCTTGGAGAAAAGATAATATTCTAGGAATCCTGACCTTACTCCATGAGTAACCCTTGGATTCACACCAATGAAGATATTTACACCATATCTTATGATAGATTTTCCTGGTAACCGGCTTTCGAGCCTGAATTAAGGTATCAATGACCGATTCAGAGAAACCACGCTTTGATAAAATCAAGCGTTCAATCTCCAAGCAGTCAGACGCAGAGAAATTAGGTTTGGATGGTTGAAAGGACCCTGAAGTAGAAGGTCCTGCCTCAGCGGCAGAGTCCATTGTGGACAGGATGACATGTCCACCAGGTCTGCATACCAAGTCCTGCGTGGCCACGCAGGTGCTATTAAAATCACTGAAGCTCTCTCCTGCTTGATCTTGGCAATCAGACGAGGGAGCAGAGGAAACGGTGGAAAAACATAAGCCAGGTTGAAGGACCAAGGCGCTGCTAGAGCATCTATCAGCGTTGCCTTGGGGTCCCTGGACTTGGTCCCGTAACAAGGAAGCTTGGCGTTCTGGCGAGACGCCGTGAGATCCAGTTCTGGTTTGCCCCAAAGTTGAATCAACTGAGCAAATGCCTCCGGATGGAATTCCCATTCTCCCGGATGAAAAGTCTGCCGACTTAGAAAATCCGCCTCCCAGTTCTCGACTCCTGGGATATGGATAGCTGATAGATGGCAAGAGTGAACCTCTGCCTATAGAATTATCTTTGAAACCTCCAACATTGCTAGGGAACTCCTTGTTCCCCCCCTGATGGTTGATGTAGGCTACAGTCGTGATATTGTCAGACTGAAATCTGATGAACCTGACACCAGCTAGCTGAGGCCACGCTTGAAGAGCATTGAAAATTGCTCTTAGTTCCAGAATGTTTATAGGAAGGAGTGCCTCCTCCTGAGTCCACGAGCCCTGAGCCTTCAGGGAGTTCCAGACTGCACCCCAGCCCAGAAGGCTGGCATCTGTCGTTACTATAGTCCAATTTGGCCTGCGGAAGCTCATCCCCTTGGACAGATGGAGCTGAAATAGCCACCAGAGAAGAGAATCCCTGGTTTCTTGATCCAGATTTAGTACAGGGGACAAATCTGTTTAATCCCCATTCCACTGACTGAGCATGCAAAGTTGCAGTGGTCTGAGATGTAGGCGGGCAAACAGTACTATGTCCATTGCCGCTACCATTAAGCCGATTACTTCCATACACTGAGCCACTGAAGGACGAGAAGTGGAATAAAGAACACGGCAAGAGTCTAGAAGTTTTGACAATCTGGCCTTCGTTAGGTAAATCTTCATTTCTACCGAATCTATCAGAGTCTCTAGGAATGATACTCTTGTTAGAGGTGATAGAGAACTCTTTTCTTCATTCACCTTCCACCCATGGGACCTCAGAAATGCCAGAACAATGTTCGTATGGGACCTTGCGATTTGAAAAGTCGATGCCTGTATCAGAATGTCGTCTAAGTAAGGGGCTACTGCTATACCCCGCCGCCTAAGTACCGCTAGGAGGGACCCTAGAACCTTCGTAAAGATTCTTGGTGCTGTGGCCAACCCGAAGGGAAGAGCCACAAACTGGTAGTGCCTGTCTAGAAAGGCAAACCGGAGAAAACAATGATGATCTTTGTGTATCGGGATGTGCAGATGAGCATCCTTTAAGTCTACGGTAGTCATATATTGACCCTCCTGGATCATAGGAAGGATGGTTCGAATAGTCTCCATCTTGAAGGATGGAACTCTGAGAAATTTGTTTAAGATCTTGAGATCTAAGATTGGTCTGAATGTTCCCTCTTTCTTGGGAACCACAAACAGATTTGAATAGAAGCCCTACCCCTGTTCCTCCTGCGGAACTGGGTGGATCACTCCCATAACTAGGAGGTCTTGAACACAATGTAAGAAATGCCTCTCTCTTTATCTGGTTTGCAGATAAATGTGAGAGATGAAGTCTCCCTTTTGGGGGAGAGGTTTTGAATTCCAGAAGATAACCCTTGGACACAATTTCCAATGCCCAGGGATCTTGGACATCTCTTGCCCAGGCCTGGGCGAAGAGAGAGTCTGCCCCCTACTAGATCCGTTTCCGGATCGGGGGCTGCTCCTTCATGCTGTCTTAGAGGCAGCAGCAGGCTTTTTGGCCTGTTTCCCCTTGTTCCAAGCCTGGTTAGGTCTCCAGACCGGCTTAGACTGGGCAAAAGTTCCCTCTTGTTTTGTGTTAGAGGAAGTTGAAGCTGCGCCACTCTTGAAGTTTCGAAAGGGCCGAAAACTACACTGTTTGGTCCTTAATTTGTTGGACCTGTCTTGAGGAAGGCGTGACCTTTTCCTCCAGTGATGTCAGAAATGATCTCCTTCAGTCTAGGCCCGAATAGGGTCTGTCCTTTGAAGGGAATGTTGAGAAGTTTAGACTTTGAAGTCACGTCAGCTGACCAGGATTTAAGCCATAGCGCCCTACGCGCCTGAATAGCAAAACCTGAATTTTTAGCCGTTAGCTTGGTTAAATGAACAACGGCGTCAGAAACAAATGAATTGGCTAGCTTAAGGGCCTTAAAGGGACACTGTACCCAAAAATTTAATTTTGTGATTCAGATTGAGCATGAAATTTTATGCAAATTTCGAATTTACTCCTATTATCAAATTTTCTTCATTCTCTTGGTATCTTTATTTGAAATGCAAGAATGTAAGTTTAGATGCCGGCCCATTTTTGGTGAACAACCTGGGTTGTCCTTGCTGATTGGTGGATACATTCATCCACCAATAAAAAAGTGCTGTCCAGAGTACTGAAACAAAAAAAAACTTAGATGCCTTCTTTTTCAAATAATGATAGCAAGAGAACGAAGAAAAATTGATAATAGGAGTAAATTAGAAAGTTGCTTAAAATTGCATGCTCTTTCTGAATTACAAATGAACAAATTTGGGTTCAGTGTCCCTTTAAGCTTGTCAATAATATCTTCCAACAGGATTTCAACCTGTAGAGCCTCCTCTAGAGATTCAAACCAGAGAGCCGCAGCAGCACTGACTGGGGCAATGCATGCAAGAGGCTGGAGAATAAAACCTTGTTAAATAAAAAATTTCTTAAGGTAACCCTCTAATTTTTTGTCCATTGGATCTAGAAAAGCACAACTGTCCCTCGACAGGGATAGTGGTACGCTTAGCTAGAGTAGAAACTGCTCCCTCCACCTTAGGGACCGTCTGCCACAAGTCCCGTGTAGCGGCGTCTATAGGAAACATCTTCTTAAAAACAGGAGGGGGAGAGAACGGTACACCTGGTCTATCCCATTCCTTAGTAATAATTTGAGAAAACCTCTTAGGGATTGGAAAAACATCAGTGTAAGTAGGTACTGCATAGTATTTATCCAATCTACATAATTTCTCTGGGACTACAATAGCGTCACAGTCGTCCAGAGTTGCTAAGACCTCCCTGAGCAATATGCGGAGGTGCTCAAGCTTAAATTTAAATGTAGACATATCAGAATCAGGTTGAAATATCTTCCCTGAATCAGAAAAATCGCCCACAGATTGAAGCTCCCCTGCTTCAGTACATTGTGAGGGTGTATCAGACATAGCCACCAAAGCGTCAGAGAGCTCTGTATTTATTCTAGTCCCAGAGCTGTCTCGCTTTCCTTGCAATCCTGGCAGTTTAGATAATACCTCTGTAAGGGTATGATTCATAACTGCCGCCATGTCTTGTAAGGTATACGCAATGGGCGCGCTAGATGTACTTGGCGTCCCCTGAGCGGGAGTTATAGGTTCTTACACGTGGGGGGAGTTAGACGTCATAACTTCCTCCTTGTCAATTTCATCTGGTGATACATTTTTTTTAAAGCCAGAATATGGTCTTTGTAATCTATAGTAAAATAAGTGCATTTGGTACACATTCTAAGAGGGGGTTCCACAATGGCTTCTAAACATAATGAACAATGAGTTTCCTCTATGTCAGACATGTTTAAACAGACTAGTAATGAGACCAGCAGGCTTGGAAAACACTTTAATAACTGTGAACAAGCAAAAAATAAAAACGGTACTGTGCCTTTAAGAGAAAAGAAACAATCACAGAAACTGCAAAACAGTGAAAAAAGCAGTAAATTGTATGAAATTTTTACAGTGTGTATAATAGACTGAAATAGCATTGCACTCACTTGCAAATGGATGATTAACCCCTTAGTTTCAAAACCGGATCAAAAAAACGATATAACCGTTTTTAAACAGTCACAACTAACTGCCACAGCTCTACTGTGGCTCCTACCTGCCCATACAACAACTTTGGAAGGCACAAAAACCCTTTAGAGGGGTCCTATATGTCAGGGGACTCCTTCAGGGAAGCTGGATGTCTCAAGCTGCAAAAACGACTGCGCAATTAAGGCGCCAAAGTAGGCCCCTCCCAACATGTACTCACAGTGAGAGGGCCTTTAAAAAACTATCCCTAGGCAAAATCTAGTCAGCCATGTTGAAAAACTGGGCCCCCGAATAAAGTTTTATCACCATTTGTAATAAACGTTTATATACATCAAGCAAACGTTATATCTATTAAGTAATGAGGGTAAATTACAAAAATATTACCCTTTACAGCAAGCATGATACCAGTCGTTATTAAATCACTGTAATCAGGCTTACTTTAAATACATCAGGCACTGTCAGCATTTTCTAGCTCATCATCTCTCTAGAAAAATTTAAAACTGCACATACCTCAGAGCAGGTAATCCTGCACGCTATTCCCCCAGCTGAAGTTACCCATCTCTTCAGTTATGTGTGAGAACAGCAGTGGATCTTAGTTACAAACCGCTAAGATCATCAAAAACCTCAGGCAGTCTCTTCTTCAACTTTCTGCTGAGGCTAAAATAGTACAACTCCGGTACCATTTGAAAATAATAAACTTTTGATTGAAGATAAACTACATTAATTCACCACATCTCTCTAGCTACTTCCCTTGTCGAGAGCTGCAAGAGAATGACTGGGGGTGGCAGTTAGGGAAGGAGCTATATAGACAGCTCTGCTGTGGATGATCCTCTTGCAGCTTCCTGTTGGGAAGGAGAATATCCCACAAGTAATGGATGAATCCGTGGACTGGATACACCTTACAAGAGAAAATATCTTAAAACAATAATATGCTACACAATAATTTTACCAAGAAAAAAAAAAACAGGCAAAAAATGCAATTTTCGGCGACCAAAATTTTGGTGCATCCCTACTTAAAACAATTATAAATATCAATATACTGTATTATTCTTCATTTAGTTCTATGTAACAAAATCATATTTAAGTTTTTTTTTTTTTTTTTTGCAATTGTTACAGAAGCATTAGTTATTTTGTTGTGAAGAGCTTATTTCCCAGCAGCAATGCCTGAACCAGCCAAGCCAGCGCCTAAGAAGGGCTCCAAGAAAACCGTAACAAGTATCATTTCATAAAGAGTTAACTTTTTTTTCAGCTTTTAGAAACTATTGTCTAATCACCTCTGGAGCCAGACTGCTAATTGATAAGATGAACTTGTAAACTTGTTATCTTAAGTACTGTAATCCTATTGTGGCCTGTCAAAGGACAGTGCTCTCTATCTAAATGTGTGATGGGGGATTTTGTGCTTCCCCCCCTCTCCCCCTGGGAGTGCCCTGTGTGCATGTAACCTTAATAAAAAGCAGGCTGGGCATCCCAGTCCTGAGTTCTTGTTTGACCCTCAATCGCAGCGTTGACTCGTTTTTGTGGGCAGAAGGGTATCCTAGCTGTACTGCAGCTAAGGGAGATTATTCTATATTTGCGAGACTCATATAGAATACTATGGAAAGCAGCTTCTCCCCTCTTTAGCAATAGGGATCCAGGCTACTAAGCGGTCCATCTCTCAGCGAGACTAAGGGTAACCGTAACATTTGGCGGCAGCGGCGGGATTTTCCTGGATTTCCTAGGAGAGGTACAGAACGGATGGAGAGCGCTTACGAAAAATTGAAGCGTACAACCCTAAAGGATTTACTTGAAAGCAGAGGGGGGTACGCCAGCAACCGGCCGAGGAGAGAGCTGATCGCAGAATTGACCGAACTGGATCAGAGCTTCACAATGGCGGAAACACCGACCACGATTAGTGACGAAAAAACCAGGATTGTTCGGGAAAGGCTCTCATTATACGGGCCGAACCCCTCCATGGAATTGGTACAGCAGTTGATGGCGGAGGCGGACGAGGATATACGAGAGACTCGAGCCCACGAACTCAACCTAGCGAACGCACACCGCAATGCTGAAGCCCCGCAGGTAATCATCCCTGTCGAAAATGCTGGGAGGCCCAAGATACCCTATGCGGCATTTCGACCCTTCCTAGAGAGCGAGACAGGGATTGATGAATATTTGGCGGACTTCGAAAGGCAATGTGCCCTGCACCAGATTCCCAACAGAGAGTGGCCCACGATATTGTCTGGGAAACTATCCGGGCGAGCCCTGGAAGCCTTTCGTACTCTGGGTGCTGAGGAAGTGACACAGTATGAGCTAGTTAAGGAGACACTGTTGCGACGGTACGCTGTAACTCCGGACACGTATCGCCGACAGTTTCGGGGCACGAAAAAGAAGCCTAACGATACCCATATGGAATGGGCGCACCGAATGCGGAGAGCGGCAAATCACTGGCTGAGCGGAAGTAAAGCGGTGACTGGGGAGGAAATTTTACAATTGTTTCTCTTAGAACATTTTTATAATGGCATGGAACAGCAAGGGAAGGAATGGCTGCGAGACAGGCGGCCTTCTACCTTAGAAGAAGCAGCCAAATTGGCCGATGAACATTATGACTCCCGTCTTCACGAACCCATGAACTACCGAGCTCCAGCACGGGTCGAACCCAGAGAGGTTTACCGTGCACCCCCTCGTGCTGAATTCCGAGCCCCGGTGCCCACAGGGCCCGTCCGACACTCAGGACCACACAATAACAGCTCTGAGCGTCCCAGACCGACTTGCCACCGATGCAAGCAACCAGGGCATTTCATGGCTAGCTGCCCCCTTAATACGCACCAGACACCCAGGAATTACAATTACCCCTCTGGGTCCTATCGTCCGGCCCGGGCCCTCTGTGTTAACCAAGAGGCCCCTATGGAGGGATATGTGGGGCCGCTTCACGAGGTGGACCCTGTATATGCTGCCTCAGATAACCGCCAGCACCATCGGCAGAAGGTATGGCTCGAGGGGCGATCTACAGAGGGATTGAGAGACACAGGGGCTACTATCACGCTGGTACAGAGTCATTTGGTGCCAGAGCACAAGCGATCCGGACAGACTGTGGCCGTTAGAGTGGCGGGGGGGGATGTGTACAAAATTCCAACAGCTCAAGTGCATCTTGATTGGGGAGCGGGAAAGGGGGCTGTGAACGTGGGCATAATGGATAATTTACCTGCCGAAGTACTACTGGGCAACGATTTGGGCCCCATGACTTCTGCCTATGCTCCAGTATGCAACAACGAGGCGGACCCAGTGACTACACGGGCCCAAGCCCGGATGGAGCGAGAGCTCTCACCAGTGCGGGAGACACAGGTAAGACCTACCCCGACCTTGCCTGACATGTTAGGCCCCATACCCTGGGACACCCCAGATGCTTTCGAGACAGAGTCTAAGACTGACCCGACTTTACAAAAGTACCGGGAACGAGCAGAGACCGGAGGGGGCGGGGCAGATAACGAAACATTCTTATGGGAAAAAGGGAAAATATACCGCTGGACAGAGAAAAGGGGACAGCGTAGGCGACAGCTGGTAGTGCCCCACAAATACCGTCAAGAAATCCTCAAGATAGGCCATGACATCCCCTTAGCAGGCCACCTAGCCATAACCCGTACCCTACACCGCATTACTCACACGTTCTTTTGGCCAGGGGTGCACGCTGACGTTAGAACTTACTGTAACACCTGCGATGTGTGTCAACGAGTAGGAAGGCGAGGCGATCACCCTAAAGCCCATCTAGTAAATATGCCCATTGTAGAGGAACCCTTCAGCCGGGTTGCTATTGACCTAGTGGGACCACTGGCTACCCCTAGTCCCTCCGGTAAGCGCTACATTCTTACCGTAGTGGACTACGCTACCAGGTACCCAGAGGCTGTCGCCCTATCCAACATACAAGCGGATACGGTAGCGAATGCACTAGTACAGGTGTTCTCCCGGGTAGGATTTCCAAAAGAAATCCTATCCGACCGAGGCACCCAATTTACGGCTGAATTGACCCAACAACTCTGGCAGGTTTGCAAAATTAAGTCCCTCCTGAGCTCCCCATACCACCCCCAGACGAACGGGCTGTGTGAGAGGTTCAATGGGACCCTCAAGCAAATGCTCAAGACGTTCACTCAGGAATACCGAGACTGGGAACGCTTCCTGCCGCACCTCCTATTTGCTTATCGGGAGGTGCCCCAGGAAACGACAGGGTTCTCTCCCTTCGAGTTGCTCTACGGAAGAAAGGTACGGGGACCCCTAAACCTGATCCGGGAGCACTGGGAGGGAGAGATGGAGGCTGACGGTGTCCCCATTGTGCCATACGTGCTGGAACTCAGGGACCGAATGGAGCAATTAGCCAAATCCGTGCGGGCTAATATCCAGTTGGCCCAGAGAAGACAGAAAGTATGGTACGATCGGGGGGCCCGAAAGAGAATCTTCACCATAGGACAAAAGGTGTTAGTACTTAAGCCGGTGAAGACAGACAAATTGCAGGCGTCCTGGCAGGGTCCCTACCAGATCGTAGAGAAAAGGGGAGACACCACTTATGTGATAGCTAGCTGCCATGACAACAATCTTAGAAAGACATTCCATGTAAACATGCTCAAGGAATATTTTGAGCGACCAGAGAACGTGACGGCCGTATGTTGTTCCCCTCAGGAAGACCCCGACAGTCTACCCATTCCAGACCTATTAGAAAAGAGTCTCCCCACAGGTATAGTGGCTCAGGTTCAGATAGGAGACCGACTTAGCCCCACTGAAAGGGAGCAGCTCAGCCAACTCCTCCAGTCCAAACACCTCACCTTCTCCCCGAAGCCAGGGTACACTACTTTAACCACCCACCAGGTAGATACTCCGGGACAAGCTCCCTTGCGCCAGGCTCCGTACCGAATCCCCGAAGCAGTTAGGACAGGAATGAAGAAGGAGATCGATGAGATGCTCCAGCTCAGGGTAATTGAGCCCTCCGATAGTCCCTGGGCCTCCCCAGTTGTCTTGGTGCCCAAGAAAGATGGGACCACCCGGTTCTGCGTAGACTATCGGAGGCTCAATGAAAAAACCGTGACGGACGCTTACCCTATGCCCAGGGTAGACGAGCTACTCGATCGTATAGCCAGGGGAAATTACCTGACCACTATTGACCTCTGCAAAGGTTACTGGCAGATTCCCCTGGCCCCGGAGGCTATCCCCAAGTCGGCATTCGTCACCCCATTCGGCTTATATCAGTTTAGGGTAATGCCGTTTGGGATGAAGAATGCCCCAGCTACATTCCAGCGCTTGGTGGATAGGCTCCTGGATGGCTTCCAGAGTTTTGCTTGCGCCTACCTGGACGACATAGCGATCCACAGTGAGTCCTGGGAGGACCACTTAGCTCATGTAGGAATGGTTCTGGATCAGATCCGGGCTGCTGGCCTGACTCTGAAGCCAGAAAAATGCCACTTTGGGATGGCCGAGGTACAGTACCTGGGTCACCGGGTGGGGTGTGGAAAGCAGCGACCAGAGCCGGCCAAGATAGAAGCTGTCGCCAATTGGCCCACCCCCATCACTAAGACTCAGGTCCTAGCCTTCCTGGGCACGGCAGGGTACTATAGACGGTTCGTACCAGACTACAGCACACTTGCCAAACCCCTGACTGACTTGACCAAGAAGAACTTACCTCGACAGGTCCTGTGGTCTCCCCACTGTGAAATGGCTTTCCAGGCTCTCAAAAATGCTCTAATTAACGCTCCTGTCTTGGCGGCCCCAGCCCTTAACAAACGTTTTATCGTCCATACAGATGCTTCCATGTTCGGGCTGGGAGCCGTCCTCAGCCAAGTAGGCGAAGATGGAGGGGAGCATCCAGTTGCCTACATCAGCCGGAAGCTCCTGCCCCGCGAAGTCAGCTATGCAGCGGTCGAAAAGGAGTGTTTGGCTTTGGTGTGGGCATTAAAGAAATTGACTCCCTATTTATATGGTCAGGAGTTCACCCTGGTCACCGACCATAACCCGTTGGTGTGGCTGAACCGGGTCTCTGGAGATAACGGCAGGCTATTACGTTGGAGCTTATCGTTGCAACCCTTCAATTTCACCATTACTTACAGACCTGGGAAACAGAATGGCAACGCCGACGGGTTGTCCAGACAAACCGACCTCAGCCCCGCATAACCAGCGGTCTGGACAGCCTTAGTCTGCCCCGAAAAGGGGTCAGACTGTGTCTGCCAGAGTGTTCCACAGAAAGGGAGCACTGTTACAGAAGCATTAGTTATTTTGTTGTGAAGAGCTTATTTCCCAGCAGCAATGCCTGAACCAGCCAAGCCAGCGCCTAAGAAGGGCTCCAAGAAAACCGTAACAAGTATCATTTCATAAAGAGTTAACTTTTTTTTCAGCTTTTAGAAACTATTGTCTAATCACCTCTGGAGCCAGACTGCTAATTGATAAGATGAACTTGTAAACTTGTTATCTTAAGTACTGTAATCCTATTGTGGCCTGTCAAAGGACAGTGCTCTCTATCTAAATGTGTGATGGGGGATTTTGTGCTTCCCCCCCTCTCCCCCTGGGAGTGCCCTGTGTGCATGTAACCTTAATAAAAAGCAGGCTGGGCATCCCAGTCCTGAGTTCTTGTTTGACCCTCAATCGCAGCGTTGACTCGTTTTTGTGGGCAGAAGGGTATCCTAGCTGTACTGCAGCTAAGGGAGATTATTCTATATTTGCGAGACTCATATAGAATACTATGGAAAGCAGCTTCTCCCCTCTTTAGCAATAGGGATCCAGGCTACTAAGCGGTCCATCTCTCAGCGAGACTAAGGGTAACCGTAACAGCAATTATCCAAATAAAGTATAGTCCTAGAAAACTCATTATATGCAGAACAGTAAGTCAAGTAATAAACTTAAACAGCAGCTAGAGGCTAGCATCAAATTTGAAACATGCTACACAATTTTACCGAAAATAACAGGCAAAATAACCGAAAACCGAAATAGCCAAAAATGCCATTTTCGGCTGACACTTTCTGCGGCCGAAATTTCGGTGCATCCCTAATTAGATTAATTTAGTCCATGATAATTTTGTAGTTTATTTGGGACCTTTAAAGCTTACACTTCAGAAGAAAATATTGGCAAATTTGATGGGCCTTGTTCTTATCTGCTGTTAAATTCGATGTTTATATTTGTGGGGAGTTGTGTCTTAGCTGATGCACTATGTCATTAGCTAATAGACACATGTAAAACATAAAAAGTTTGTTGCTACAGAAATCGAAAATATATTAGGAGGCCGCTATAAAAAGCCTAAGATACCAAAATACGCATTCAAATATTCTAAAACCACATAGGTTAGAAATACAAAAGAAATTTGAGACAATTCAAATATGTATATATTATCCAAAAAATTATAAAACCGGGACGTCTCCCTTAAATCTTTGACACAACAATGTATATTGGAATATAGCATAAAGGCTGCTTATATATTAGCAGCAGTATGTACACAAAAACATTTGATAGTTATCTGTGCAATATAGTGCATGAGACCTACTTGATCTAATTATAGGATAACTTATACCACCTTAACTCTTAACTTTGATAAATTAAGTCTAAACGTATGGCAAGTGTTTGTTAACACACAACGGATCGAGCAAACAGTCTTAGTGTGATATGGGACTCACTCGGATATTATCCGTTTATTGCACATATAAAAGTTCAGTATTCTTCGGAGTACTTTTCTAGAATGTGGCTCTCGTCCAGTGAATCCTTTTAAGGGGTGTGCCTGGTCTCCCGTTACTCCTGTTAAACACAAGCTAGATTACTAATGCTCCTCACAGCGTTATGCCACAGTATGTCCGCTGTCTCCCATGTGACCATGTGTACGAGAAACTGTTCTTGTACAGAAGACTTTGGAAGTCAGGCCATAACCCTAATAGAGAAATTTAATGTAAGAGGATATAAAGGTGAACAGTTCAATAATGCAACAGTAACAAAAGCAAAGAATATTGAAAGCAAAAGTCTCCTTAAATACAAAAATAAATCGGATGTTGAAATATAAACCACTACTGCCCTAAAAGTACCATTCATTACAAACTACAATGCAGATCATGGGATAATAAGGAAGATAATAAATAAACACTGGCATCTGCTCAGAGCAGATCCTATAATAGGTGACAAGTTAACACCAAAACCAACATTTTTATTTAAGAGGGCAATGAACTTGAAATCAAGTGATAGCCCCAAGTGATTTAAAATAAAAGAAAGGAATAAAGAAATTGGTAGACACTGATTTATCAGGAAAAAAGATTTCTGGTTTTTATCTATGCTACACATGTAGAGCATGTGTCAGGGGTTTTTCCTGTTTTGTTTGCCTTGTGCTGCTGGCAACCATTTTACTCACCTCTGTTGCTGACTCTGGTGCATACTGTGTGGTGCTGCTCAATTCCTGTACTTCCTTTTATGGCCAGACTGATGTACATCATCAGTGTGAGACAGGATGCAGTCTCAGAATTGTGATGTCATCACTATTTAAAGGGCCTCTGTTCAGTATGCTTTGCCCTTGCGTTGTCTCAGACCTGTTTGTGAGAGCTCCTGTGTATTACCTGACTGTCTGACGTCCCTCCTGGTTCCTGATCCTTGGCTTGTTCCTGACTCTTTAGAGAAAAAAAAAAAGGGAGGGAGTAGGGGAAGGTAGAGTTATAAGAATGGTACCAGGTTTAGTCTATATTAATTTTTAATAATAGTATTCTAATTACTAGAATTTGAGTTTATATATAACAACAGCGAAACCTGGAGTGGATTATTCAATAGAGCAACTGACAACAACTAGACAAACTAGTTGTAACTGAGAGTACAACAAAGTTTAAAGAGAGAATAATTCCACTAAATATTATCAAACTAACTCTACTTGTATCAGAAAGTGTTCAAAATAATTAAATCGTTCCCAATCATTCATACATTAAAGTTTATTAAAGGGACAGTCAACCCAAAAATTACTGTTACTTATTTAGATTAGTTAATTAACAATCTTTACATCAAACTCTAGCCCAATTTTCTTCTAAATAAACTTTGGCAGAAAATACACTTACTAGATCTCATCTGAATGTTTTGAAATGGCCACCTGACTCCTCCTTCTCTGACGTCTCCCAAAAGCTTGATCTGCAGCACTAGTACAGGGACTTCTCGTCCCTGCGCGCTCCTTTCATTCAGTTCATTGTGAAACACATATGGCACCCCCCCTCACAGTATCTCCCCTCACTTTCAGAACGTTCTGTCTGCAGTCTGCACGAACTGGCCGATTAACACAGCTAGTGCTCTGTGATACTATTTATTTATGAGCTCTCAATGCGACAATTTGTAATTTCAACTCACGTCAAGGGGATTGTTCACCAAACTGCTTCTGTGAGAGCAAACCCCCTAAAGTGTAACTATATGCTTATGCTACACAGGGGTTACATTTCCTGGGGCCGTGTACAATGTGAGTTATATAGCACTTTCCCCTGGAAGCCAAAGTACAGCTGTGCTCACACGCAAACAGAACTACTGCTCAAACACTTTTAAATTTACTTATTGGATTTGTGCAAATTCTAGCATCTGTATATGTATCTGTATGATTTTGCCAGATAGCACACATAGATCATAAAGCTATACATTTAAATCTGTGCTTCCACTTGTTTTGATCATAATAACAACTTGACATAACGTTAGAATAATGCCTCCATGTAAGGGAAAACATTTCTCAGAGTGCACCACAGGACTTCAGACCGTGGCGTTCCCCAGAGCATCAGCGAAGCGGAGATTAGATGTGAGGCGAGAGATGAATTTGATCCGCTGCACTATAAGACACCCATGTCTGCCCGGATTCTATTGCCAACCAGAATGAGCCCCGGCACTTCCCTAGCCCCAGAGCCCTCCACCGCCGTCAAGGATTGTCTCTCTTCCAGGGTTAGGCTAACAATGATCATAGGGGTTAGAGACTGGTTTGTTGTTCTGAAAGCCGTTTATCAGCACAAGGAATATTCTGACAACATTGACGTCTGCACCCCTGAAACAGCAGCAGATAGGCGCTTAAAAAAACATAACGCTCTTGGTGCTATACAACTCACATTGTACACGGCCCCAGGAAATGTAAATCATAGCAAATGTTTTCCCTTTCACTTACATGGAGGCATTATTCTAACGTTATGTTATGTTGTTATGATGTAAGTGAAAGGGAAAACATTTGCTATGATTTACATTTCCTGGGGCCGTGTACAATGTGAGTTGTATAGCACCAAGAGCGTTATGTTTTTTTAAGCGCCTATCTGCTGCTGTTTCAGGGGTGCAGACGTCAATGTTGTCAGAATATTCCTTGTGCTGATAAACGGCTTTCAGAACAACAAACCAGTCTCTAACCCCTATGATCATTGTTAGCCTAACCCTGGAAGAGAGACAATCCTTGACGGCGGTGGAGGGCTCTGGGGCTAGGGAAGTGCCGGGGCTCATTCTGGTCGGCAATAGAATCCGGGCAGACATGGGCGTCTTATAGTGCAGCGGATCAAATTCATCTCTCGCCTCACATCTAATCTCCGCTTCGCTGATGCTCTGGGGAACGCCACGGTCTGAAGTCCTGTGGTGCACTCTGAGAAATGTTTTCCCTTACATGGAGGCATTATTCTAACGTTATGTCAAGTTGTTATTATGATCAAAACAAGTGGAAGCACAGATTTAAATGTATAGCTTTATGATCTGTGTGTGCTATCTGGCAAAATCATACAGATACATATACAGATGCTAGAATTTGCACAAATCCAATAAGTAAATTTAAAAGTGTTTGAGCAGTAGTTCTGTTTGCGTGTGAGCACAGCTGTACTTTGGCTTCCAGGGGAAAGTGCTATATAACTCACATTGTACACGGCCCCAGGAAATGTAACCCCTGTGTAGCATAAGCATATAGTTACACTTTAGGGGGTTTGCTCTCACAGAAGCAGTTTGGTGAACAATCCCCTTGACGTGAGTTGAAATTACAAATTGTCGCATTGAGAGCTCATAAATAAATAGTATCACAGAGCACTAGCTGTGTTAATCGGCCAGTTCGTGCAGACTGCAGACAGAACGTTCTGAAAGTGAGGGGAGATACTGTGAGGGGGGGGTGCCATATGTGTTTCACAATGAACTGAATGAAAGGAGCGCGCAGGGACGAGAAGTTCCTGTACTAGTGCTGCAGATCAAGCTTTTGGGAGACGTCAGAGGAGGAGTCAGGTGGCCATTTCAAAACATTCAGATGAGATCTAGTAAGTGTATTTTCTGCCAAAGTTTATTTAGAAGAAAATTGGGCTAGAGTTTGATGTAAAGATTGTTAATTAACTAATCTAAATAAGTAACAGTAATTTTTGGGTTGACTGTCCCTTTAAGTTAACTAAGGAACTCTCACTCATTCAGTAGCAAAGGCTGTGAATTAAAACCACTTAAACTCTGTGGTTTGCATAATAGCTATTAGATATGTAAGTTCACTATTCAATATCCCCAATCCATTTTTAAATTAGAATTAACTAAGCCCTTACAATCCGAGGGCTGCATTAATATTATTATATGATAGTAAAGGATTGGAGGACATAAATTAAACCACTTCTTAATCTATTTTCCACAAGAGTAAGCACATTAAAAACAAAACAACAGGAGAGACTAAGCTGCCCCTGCCGGACCCCTGACGTGCGTTTCACGAACGCTTCCTCAGAGGAATGATGATTTGCTCTTTAAAGAGAAGTAAAAATGTAACTTAAATGATTTAGATAGAGCAGAGCTTTCCAAACTTTTCATGTTGGTGACACACTTTTTAGACCTACATCATTTCCCGACACAGTAATTCAGTTGTACTAGCAAACAGGAGGTTAAACTAACTTGTTTTAAGAGATACGGACACATACATAAATTATATAATAACGAAATGTATTTACAAGTAACAGTATGTAAGTGCAAGAATGAAAAAAAAGTTTAACACCAATAGCTACTTACTATTTTAATAGGATGAACACAGTTTCTGAATATTTGGTGGAATATTAGATAAAGACACTCGCATTTTTTAAGCTTCCACTTCCTATCCACATATCAAGAGCAGGAGCAGCAATGCACTACTGGGAGCTAGCAGCAAAAAAAAACACACTTTGACTTCCGACTTCAGCTCAGAGTTTAAGCTGCCACCCTCAGAGCTCTGCGAGTCTGACTACTGCCCGCGCTGCAAACGCACTGCTGTACCAGTCACTAACTACACATGCAGTCACAAGCCGATTGAGTAGACTTCATGTGCAGTCAGGAGCCAATGTGGTGCCAAAGCCGCCAATTGGAATAGTTTTAGTTCCCGCTGCGCCAATATGTTAAGATGATCTGTGACCCACTAGGTGTCAACCACGTGATATGCATAGCAGACAGGCAGAAAGTCGGAAACTTAAAAAAAAAGTTAAATTCCCAAAAATTTGTGTTGAAGCAGGGACACACCTACACACTGTCACAACACACAGTTTGGAAAGCACTGAGATAGAGTATACATCTTTAAACTTTCTAATTTACTTTGTTCTTAGTATGCTTTATGTAAAAACACAACTAGGCTCAAGAACAGCAATGCACTACAGGTTCCAAGATGGTGATTGGTGGCTGCACATATGTGATCCGCTAGCTCCCTGTAGCTCATTGCTGCTTCTTCTACAAAGGATTCCAAGCGAATGAAGCACATTAGATAATAGAAGTAAATCTGAAAGTTGTTTAAAATTGATGCTTGAAAGAAAAATTATGGGTTTCATGTCTCTTAAAGGGACAGTCTACACTAAAAATGTTATTGTTTAAAAAGATAAATAATGCCTTTACTACCCATTCCCCAGCTTTGCACAACCAACATAGCTAGATTAAAGGGACATAATACTCATATGCTAAATCACTTGAAACTGATGCAGTATAACTGTAAAAAGCTGACAGGAAAATATCACCTGAGCATCTCTATGTAAAAAAGGAAGATATTTTACCTCACAATCTCCTCAGCTCAGCAGAGTAAGTTCTGTGTAAAAAGTTATACTTCACCTGCTCCCAGCTGCAGGTGAAAATAAAAAAAATGAAGAAATGAACAGCAGCCAATCAGCATCAGCAGTGCTGAGGTCATGAATTCTTACTGTGATCTCATGAGATTTGACTTAACTCTCATGAGATTTCATAGTAAGCTTCCTTTACCTGATTGGTGAAATAATATGAGAGTTCACGAGGCTCATCCCCTAAGATGTCCCAGGACAGACACACTAAAATGCTGCTTAGAATTCCTTTACAATAGGAGGTGGCTACTGAGGAACTTTTTAGGTAAAATATCTTTCTTTTTTACATAGAGATGTTCAAGAGATATTTTCTAGTCAGATTTTTACAGCTATGCTGCATCACTTTCAAGTGTTTAAACATTTGGGTATTATGGCCCTTTAATATACTTTATAACATTTAAACCTCTACATTTCTGCCTGTTTCAAAGGCTCTATAGGCAGCCTCTTAATCACATGCTTTTATATTTGCTTTTCAGAACAGAAGACTGCTAGTTCATGTGGGCCATATAGCTAACATTGTGTTCACGCCCGAGGAGTTATTTAAGATTAAGCACAACACACTACTTAAAGTGAAGTTCCATTTTGATGAATTAGTGCCAGGTTTTTAATAAACCTAAAATCAAAATTGACATTTCACGGTTTTCTTCAAAATCTTACCTTTTAATACTGGCAGCCGCTCCAGCACTTCCTCCGCCTGTCGCAAGCCGTCTTCGTGGGTCCAAAATGACGAATCCGGCTTCCTCCGATCACAATGTTGCATCAGGCCAAGATTCCCCCGGGGTGGAAGCTGTGATTGGAGGAAGCCTGATTAGTCATTTCTGATGTCGGCAGAGGCTTCCGACGGCCGGGGAAATCGCTGGAGCGGCATTCAGGATTAAAAGGTAAGTTTTTGAAGACAACAGTGAAATGTCAATTTTGATGAATTAAAGTGCCCTTGTTTTTAATAGGATTATTAAAAACCGTTCACTAATTCATCAAAATGGACCTTCACTTTAAATGCAAGTAAATAGATAATAAATAAAAAGTCAAGTGATCAGGGGGCTGTCAGAAGATGCTTAGATACAAGGTGATCACAGAGGTAAAAAGTATAATATAACTAACTGTTGGTTATGCAAAACTGGGGAATGGGTAATAAAGGGACTAGCTCTTAAAACAATAAAAAAAATCTATTGTAGACTGTCCCTTTAATTAGCTTGCTAAAAACTGACTTATTAGAATATATTATACTCGGTGCCTTTTGTTCCTCTGCTGACATGTTTTTCAGTAAGTAATAATAATAATAATAAAAAAACATTAACATTGTTGATGCCTTTGTGCTGTTTAGTTTCTTGATTGTTTGTTTAATGAATCTATTTTTTGCCGATGGCTTTGTCTCAATTACCTGTGTTTCTGTATCATGTTGTGACACTGAGCTGACTCTCTTTTTGGCAGTTACAGGTGCAAAAGCTGAGGATGGCTCATATGCGTGGATCTTACTATGGAGGTTCCCTTCCTAATGTTAATCAAATTAGCAGCGGCACAAATGAATTTCAGGTGAAATTTCTGCTTCTGTGTAACAGTCTTCCGTGTTCCTTGCATGAGTGCTCAGCATTTCTAACTGTTCTGTAGTGTGTCTTACTTCTTTACAGTCTTAGCTTGTGTCCTCTTCAGTGTTTTTTTACTGTTCTTTCACGGTTCGTTGTTATATCATTATATAATGTATGGAACAAACAGCAGTCAGACATAAGTGGAACTTTTGCACTTCTACATGCAAATCTTTTAGGTGCTTATTTGAAAGAGCAGCATGTTTTTGTTTCTGTGATTTTCAGCTTCTGATGTTTGGAGAGGATAATTTTGTTATCTTGGTTATTCAGTATGAGAAAATGAAGTAAGAAATAGGAGCAGGGAGGTAGGCATCAGCTGTCTGAATTCAACCTGTTTTTAGTTTTTATCTGTGCTGCTGTTGTGATATAACAAGGAAAACTGCATCTTTCTTAGCTCTGCACATTACACAGTGCACAGCCAACATTAGGAGAGCCATTGATGCCGGTTGGTACCTGGCTGCTGACTAGGGAGTGTAGAGCCAGCAGTGAATACACAGGAACAGTTTTGCTCATTTTTAGGAACTTTAGATACAAATGTTTTAATAAATGTATATTGTAACGTTGAATGGTTTAATAATGTTCCAGTTTATGGCTTATATATAAAAAAAATTATATAAATAAGATTGCAGTCGATGATGTAAGCTTATATAGTATGTCACAGTTTCCTTAGCAAATGGTACTTTTTGATTAAACTTTTTAAAATTAAATTGATGCAGAAAATGTCCTCATTATTTGCTGACTGATCTGATCTGCAGATTTAAAATTCCTTTCTTGGACTGATTTGCCTGTGGAGTGTTATTTTGTGTCTTGTGTACCTATTTTCCTCTTTGACCTGTGACAATGCTCTTTGTGGTTTGCCCATGTGACTAACTCATTCGCATCCATATTTGCTTTTTGGGTACCCTTAAGCAACTTAACTTGCCTGTCTGCTCCAACATCTGAATTGTTCAGTGTTCCCGATATCCACACTTCCTATGAATCCACTCACATCACTGCTAATTTTTCTTTCCCTATTTAACAGGGGCCACTGCACTCCCCTATTGATCACTCCCGCAGTACACGGCACCATGGATTGGTGGAGCGTGTACAACGAGATCCCCGCAGGATGATTTCCCCCCTGCGTCGATACATACGCCAGATATCCTTTTACTAAATTCTGTTAATAAACCTAAAAATGTGTTCATTTATGTTGCTTGTTTTGGTTGTACTTTGAGTGTTGTAAAGATTTTATACTGAATTATTGCGTAACTTGTAGCTTGTTTCCTGTTTAATTCCTTAACATCTGTACTTGGACAGTTCTCCTTATGGTGTCTCATACCTCTCGCCACACCAGGAGTCCAGCTGGAGAAGGTAACATACCAGGAGACCCAAAACCTGATTTACTTGTTTAAATTTCTTTGTACCACCAGATTGTCTTTAGTTGTCTTCTTTCTGGTCTACTGTTTGATGGTAATGACATCTTGAAAGTTTTCCCAATGAACTACATTTACATATGGTCAAAACTTTGTGTTTTAGGCCTTTAATTAATGTATGTGTGTTTACGCCCCTCCAAAGTCTTTGTGCTTATTGTTAAAAGTTCACCCCATTCTAGTTATGGTATTATGAGCTAGCAAAGAGTTTGAATGTAGGTTTGGATATTTATTTTCTTTCTATTCCTTAGCTGTTTTTTTTTTGTTTTTGTTTTTGTTTTTTTGCTCTGACTCCCTACCCTATTCCTGCCATTTTGCTTCTCTTATATCTCATGGTTGGATACAAACTGTCTTTCCGGAGCTGTGTGTTAGAAACCCTGCATGGCTCCTGTTTGTTTTAATCTAATGGTCCAGTAACACTTATAAGAAATCCTTTTATCCAAACATGACTTTTTACCCGTTTCCTTTCTCTTACCATAATTTCTCAGAATACCCAATCCATTACTTCTTTATTATTTCTCTTTGCCTGGCATCAAATACACACAGCTACTGACCACTAGCTTAAGTATCCGGTTGGCTTTTCAGAATATCCAACGAAGTGCAGCCTGCACGTGGTAACAATCATGTTTTTCATTATAAAGGAACTTGCCCTGGGGAAACAATTCCTCGGACACAGGACAGCTGTATAGGCTGCCGGCCTCTCTCAACAGGTGAAATCTCCTCTACTATTTGGGCCCCTCAGTGCTCTTGTCTGATTCTTTTTGCTGGTATATTCTGCTACTTACTGGGAACATCTTTGTCAATAAGATGTTTACCACTTGAACCTTATTGCTTCTCGCAGTGTGAGGCTGTGTTTTAGCATGTGACTGGGTCGAACAAAATGGATTTACATGTCTGTGTGTGCTGCTGTAGGTGTTATGGGGTCGATAATGAGGGTTATTTCTAGGTGATTTT